>NW_023045021.1:1388269-1487901 GCF_011762505.2 Arvicanthis niloticus
GGATCCTGAAAATATTCACTCCAGCTAAAGGACACTGAAAGATATTCCTTCTGAAGAGCTGGTCTTCAAAAAGTCCATATCTGACAGAGAATTATTCATATATCCCCTAACATCCAAAAGGGCTCTCCAGACTTGTCATCATGACCAGAAGAGTCAAGGTTGTACCAAAACACTGCCAGTGGCCCATGCAAGCTCCATACTTGTACAGTGTACTGAGACAATACAACCTTCCCTGCCTCCCCTTGGGAATCTAGATCATTCTGTATCAGTAGGAGAGGCTCTAAAAATTTCTACTAACACATCAGATATGCTAGAATTTTCTAAACCTGTACAAATTTCTACAAGTACTAACCTAACTCAGGAAGGGACTGTGGAACAGAATACATCTACAAAATGAGTTCTAGCCACAGCCCCATCTTTAGAAATGGCTTGTGGATGTGGCACATCTACAAAAGTTGTTCTAGGACATATTCTACCTGTACAGAAAGTTCTGGATCCAATCCCATGTGTACGAGGGGCTATGGGACGTGATATGCATACACAAGAGTCTGTAGCAAATGGTACATTTAAAAAAGGGAATTCTTTGGATTCCACCTATGTACTAGAATCCATGGGATCTCCCCAAACTTCACAGGACACTATGGGAACTTCCCTATATCTTCAAGAGTATCAGCCATCTTCTCCAACTACACAAGGTGCTATAGACTCTTCCTCATCTGTACAAAGGGCCATTGGTCCTTCTCCATGCCCACAAGTGTCTCCAGAACATATTCCATATACTTTCAAGGCTCTGGATTCTACCTTATCTTCCAAAGGGGCCTTGGACGCGGTTTTGCCCATCAAAATGGACATGAAGCCTGATGTTTCTATGCAAAAGTTATCCCCTTCTTCAGTTGAAGAAAGTTCCCATCGAACTTCCACATGTACACAAGGAGGGGGTCTAGAAACTTCTCACCCTGAGGCTCTTAGACCTCTCACATATGTCCATGGTGCTCTAGGAGAGGCCACATCTACACAGGTAGCTCTAGTACATTCCCCTCATGCTGAAGCCACAGTCAAGGCTTGCACAGGTACACAGGGCACATTAAGACCTTCTCCATCTCAGCAAGAGGCCTTAAGATGTACTATATCTCAACAGGGAGCTCTACAATTAATTCCACCTACCCAAGAGTGTTCCTTGTATGTGCCTTCTCTGGGGGGAACTAGTAGACGTTCTCTCTCTAAAAAAGTGGTACCCAGGCATCCAGTTTCTAGGAAAAACAGGTTAAGGGTTGATCCTTCTGACAAAGGAGGCTTCAGATGTTTACCATCTGATGAAGAGATTTTTGACCTTTCCCCTTTCTGCAAAACAGGTGCTTGCATCATCCCCTGTTGCCAAAGAAACTTCAAAAGCTACAACTACTCCTCAGGTGAGTTCCACACGATCTATGTCTCTCCCAAAGGCCTTGGGATGTTCCACAAATAACCAAGGGACTCTGGTAAGTTGCCACTCTACCCAAGGACATGCTGGACAATCCATATCTTCCCAAAAGGCACAGGGGCCTTCTCTGTCTACCCCAAAAGCTCTAGTATGTTCACCATCTGCTCCAAGGCTTCAGGGAATTTCTTCATCTCTCCCAAGCGCTCCAGAACATGTTTGCCATGCTCAAAGTGATTTGTCACTTTGCAAAATAGACTTCAAAACTACAGAATCTTTTCTAAATTTCCAAGGGTCTAAGGGAAAGTCCACATCTAAAAAAAAATTGTCTAGAATGTGTGCCATTAGCCCAAACATCTCTGAAAAGTTCCATTTCTTTTAAAGCATCTAATATCCTTCTGCACAAGGGACCCTAGAGCCTTTGATATCTGAACAAGGGGAAGGGACAGAATACCAATCAGAAAACAACAATCTGGGACAATCTATATCAGCACAGGGGACTGGAGGCCATTCACCATGTAATACAGGGACGTTAGGATCTACTCGACATGCACATAGAACGGAAACAATATTGCCATCTAATCAAGGGGTTGAAAAACATTCTCTGTCTCCAAGAGGGGCTAGGCAACTGCCCAAATCTGAAACTAGGACTCTAGAAAATTTGCCATCTAAACAAGGATCTTCTTCTAGTACCAGAACTAAAAAACCATTGTTATCTTCCAAAGGGAGTGTGAAACCTTCTTCATCTGCACAATGTGCTCAGAAAACTCCCCAAGTGACAGCAGTGACTCTCTCAACTGTGGGATGTAAACAATGGCCTCTAGAACATTCTATGGCTGTTCAAGAAACTCTGGGTTCTGTCCCATCTACCCCAGAGTTTCCAGAGAATTCGACATCTACCCAAAAAGAGCAAGGGTACTCATCACACATGGTAGAATCTCAGGATACCTCACCTTCTTTCCAAGGGACTACAAGCCATTTGCCATGTCCATCGGAGTCTACAGGAAATTCACTATATGATCATAGATCTCAGGAATCTTCTTTAGAAATCTCCAGTGATCTAGCACATTTTCTGTCTACCAAACTTTGCATATCTGCACAGGCAACTCTGTGCCAGTCACGATGTACTCAACATTCTCTCCAGCAGTCATCATCTTCTCAAAAGACTCTGGGAACATCTGAGTCTGCCCAGCGTACTACTCATAGGCATTTGTCTTCTGTCTCAGGTTCTTTAGGAAGGTCACAGTATGGACCGAGGACTACAGGAACTTTGCCCTATGCCCTGACGCCTTTTGGTCAAACCTCAACAAAACAAGCAAGTCCAGCCCCTACATCATCTTTGCCAAAAATTGTGTCAAGTTCCCTATATTCACAAGCAGCTCTTGAGCCACCTACAGTGGCACAAATTTCTCCATTAGCCTCAGCATTTACTCAGATGCCTGCACAAGCTTCCCTTTGTGAAGAAAACACTTTGGGAAAGCCCATAGCTGCCCAGGGGATTAAAGAACCTTTGTGTCCTAGCTCAGGGACTCTAGGTTATAAAGAAAGTGACAAGCAGGAACTAGGAATTTTTCCATGTGCCCAAGTGCCTCTGGGAATTCCCTTATCTGCAGAAGGAACTTTGGGATCTTTGTCATCTGCACAAGGGGTTCTGGGAACTTCCCTATCTGCCCAAGAGTCTCTGAGAACGTCCACATCCAAACAAGAGCATATAGAAACTGTGTCATCTGTTCCAAAGTCTTTGAAACATCCCACTCCTTCCCAGAGGGCTCTTACATTTTCTCCACCTGCTCAACATACTGGACAATGCTCATCATGTTCCCCACAGACTACTGGATCTGCTCCAGGGGTTCTAGGAGCTTTGCTATCTTCTCAAAAGCCCAAGGAACTTTCCAGGGCAGCAGAGGAAACTTTTTCTGTGGGGCAAGACAAAGAAACACAGAGTACCTTGGGCCATTCGCCCCTGGTGAGGCAGGATGTATCATCTTCTCAACCTGTGGCAGCGACTCTAGAAACTTTGCCACCATCACCTCCAGAACCTGGTAGACATTCATCTTCTACCCAAGGAGGTGCAGAAACTTTTGCATCCAGTCAAGGGTGTCTAGCACCTTTGCAATCATCCCAGGGGCTTCTGAAACTTTCCATCTCAGCCCAGGCAATGATAAATACATCACAATGTTCTGAAGGATTTTCTAATCCTCTGGGTCTTTCCTCTACAGAACAGGGAACTCAAGCATCTTCAGTTTCTGCTCATGGAGCTGTGGGTCCCTGATTATCTACACAGGGGACAGTATGTCAATCCACATCTACGCAAAGTTCTGCCTGTCATTCTACATCCCCCCAAAGGTTTTCAAGTCCTTTACATACACAAGGTACAGGAAAACAGTGCACCTCTACACCCTGCACAGTAGCAGATTCACCACCTACTCCAGTGTGTCAGGGATATACACACCCTGCTCAAAAGACAGCAGGAACTTTGAAATCTGAACAAGGATCTCTGACAATTTCTGCAACTGCACAAGGCTTTGTAGAGCCTTTGCCATCTCCGCAGGGGCCTCTAGGATATTCATCATCTGCACCAGGTGTGCAAAAATCTTCAACATCTACCACAGGACATGTGGTATCTGGTGGCTCACCTCTGGAACTTTCAATATCTGCCCATCTTATTCCCTTACTTTCTTCCCTAAGCCTTTCGGATACTTCCCTTTCTGTAGAAGGGACTTTTGATCTCTCAAAACCTACAGAGGGTACTCTAGGACCTTCTAGTTTGTGCCAGGTACCAAATGAGTCTTTGAATTCTGCTCAAAGGGCCCAAAACACAGATACACCTGCTTCAGAATCTTCAGGATCTATGCATTCTTCCAAAGGTCCTATGGTAATTTTTTAATCTGGACAAGAAACTGTAGGATCTGTATCATCTTCCCTAGGGCCTTTGACAATGTCTCTATCTGTTCAAGTGAATCCAGGACCTTGGTTATCTGTTCAAGAAGCTGGAGGCCCTTGCCTGTCTTTACAGGGGAATCTGGAAGGTTACAACTGTATGCATGGCAAGCCAGGAATATCCAATTCTTCAACAGATTTCCAATTTTCAGCATCTACTTCAGTGAGTCTAGGATCTTCTTCATCTGTTCAATTGGATTTGACAGTGTCACAGCCTGACTTATTATCTCTCAACTCATCCCTGTCTGCCCAAGGTGTTCTAGGAACATTGACATCTATCCAAGTGTCTCAACAAACTTCCTTGTTATCCCAAGAGCCACAGGAACCTCTTTGGATAAAGAGACTGTAGGATATTCACCATCTAATCAAGAAGATCTTGGTCTTTCTGAATCTGCCCTGGGCACACAAGGAACATTGCCATGTGTGCAAAACACTGCAGAAATAGCACCTGTTGCCCAAGAAATTATAGAGCCTTTGTCACCTGCAAAAAACTCCCTCAGGTTTCAACCTTCTTCATCACTTAGACCAGAGTCAGAAGAACCCCTGCCATCTTCCCAATGCATTTCTACGAGTTCAGATTCTGTGTCAGGGACTGTAGAATCTTTGCCATCTGTGCCAGGGGCTCTGGGGCTTTGAAAAATAATGAAGGTGCTCTGGGTCTTTTAGTATCTGAAGAAAGGATTCTGGGAACACCCACATCTCCACAAGAAACTCTAGAACATTCTCAACCAGCCCAGGGGCTTCTAGAACCTATGCCATCTATCCAAGACACTGTGGAAACTTCCTTTTCAACAGAGTTTCTCAGACTGTCCCTTTGTGCACGTGATGACTTTGTCCCTATCTCTTCTCATAAAGAACGCCAGAGGCGTTTCTTTTTTCCCAAGAAAGGCCCTAGACTTTTCAATTCTACCAAAAGGATATGGAAATCTGTCCCATTTCCTGAAGGGGATATCCAAACTTCCCTTTCAGAACTTGATGTCTTAAAACGTATCTCTTCTGCTGAAAGTAGCCTCTCATCTTTCAAGTATGCCAAAAAAGACTCAAGTCCCACTTCCAGTTCCCCTCCTATAGAAGGTTTTAGTCATTCTCCCTCTCCAGGAGGTTGCTCCAGACATTCTAATATGGGAGAAACAAGATCAAGACATGCCTCTTTAGACCAAACAGGATTGAAATCTGTGCCATCAGAAGATGAGTGCTGGAAAACCTGCCATTCTTCCAAAATGGCATTAAGAGGTTGCGAATCTGACAAAGGGTGTGAAAAGCTTGAAACTGAGACCAACAGAAACCTCACCATTACAGATTCTGCCAAAGGATCCGGTGGTTCCTCCCCAACACCTGAAGGGGGCCTCAGAAGTCCCCCAGCTCCCCAAGGCATTCACAGACAGTCCAAGTCTACCAAAACCACATCAAAACAGGCCCCTTATGACCAGAAGGACACTCAAGCTTCCTATTCTGAACAAGAGAGTTGCAAAACATCCTCTTTGTCAGTAAGAGAGCTCAGATATTCTTCATCTTCCAAAAAACATATGAAACCAAAAGCTACTCCACAAGAGGGCATAGCATCTTCCATCTCTACTGAAGAGTACACACAAACCACTCCCTCTTATGAAGAGAGCCTCAGGCATTCCACCTCTCCTCATGAGATTTCCAGACACACTACTTTTACCAGGAGAAGAGAGAGGAATTCCTCTGAAACCCACAGAGCCCTGAAAAGTTCTCCTGCAGACAAAGAAGGCATTGAGTCATCTCTAGATGGAGACAGTCCCCATGGGGGTGTCAGACACTCATCATCAGCCCAAGAGGATACCAGCCACCCTGTTTTTACCAAGGAGGGCTCAAAACTATGTTCCCATTGTCCAAGAGGGAGAGAAACCTTCCATTAGTTCCAAATGGAAGCGCACTGCTTTGGTTCCTATCTTATGGGGATTCATCCCTCCACCAGTTCCAAAAGGGAGTACAACATCATGTCCTGTTAGTCAAAGAAATTACAGTCATATTATATGTCAACCAGAGGAACTGGTACCTACCGTCTCTTACCAAGGGAGAGACCCAGCACTCCAATATGAATCTGGATACCCCCTTTATAACCCTTCTGACCTTGGGGGCCACAGATACACACATTTTGTTTGAAGCAATCTCAAAAAGATCCCACTTCAAAGTAGAAGATATACTGGTTATATCTTCTCCTCTAAAGGAGCAGTCAGTCCTTTTCAAACTGACCAATATAGATTAAGACTTTCCAGTTCTTACCAAAGGGACATTGGATATGTCCCTTCTGTTTCAGGCATCCTCAGAATGTTTCAGGCTGAAAGAGATAGACTCTCAAATGCCCCATCTAAGACACTGAGCCTTAGAGAAGCTTTTTATGACAAAAAAGAATTCAGAAATGTGTCTTATAATCAACAGTGGGTCAGACCTTCAAGTTCTGCCCTAGGAAGCCTCCGACTTTCCTCTTCTTCCCAAGGAGGCATCAGAGCTTCCCAGCCTGCTAAATGGAAGCTCTAAGGCAGCCCAACTCAAGAGGGTGGCCTGGGCCCTACTCTCATTTACCATGGCTTTTTCAATTCTTTTTTTTTAAATCTAAAACCACGCTTATGTTTTCCCACTCTGTGCCCCATATAAACAGCAGGAGTTTAATACATTTTCTTCTCATCGACCATCTATCAAACTTACAACTTCTATTTCTAACTCCCTCAGATACACATTGAAGCATCAGGTAAGTTCTTCTGACTAAAAGAATGCTAAGTATTCCCCCTTCTGATTAAGAGTAGCTCACAATTTGTAGTCAAAATGGCATGCTATACAATGTGCTCCTCGTAGAGTATAACATGTGCTTCTTCTGACCACTGTATATCTACGCCTACTTGAACTTACCTAGTTGGTGAAAAAAATCAACTCCCTCTATTAAAGTTGCACTGAGTGCATCTTATTCTGATCTGAGGACCTCATGACCTCCATCCAAATAAGAGGGCATGGATGCCTGAGGTCCTGATGCCTAAGATTAGCCTGCAAAGTCATAAACCCAGGAGAATATATGTATATATTTAAGTATATATTTTTATATTATTTATATATTATATATAATTATATATGTATAAACACACAAAAACATATATATATATATATATATATATATATATATATATATATATATATAAAAGTTGTTCAGCAGAAATAAGAAATCATGCCATGTTCAAAAATAGGCAGCTGATTTTACAGGAGACCTAGCCAAGTACTGCCTCTTAGTGTGTTGGAGATTGATTACACTGCTCCCTGGCTTGCATGATATGAATGTTCTTGGTTCCCATGAAGACTGGATAAGAAAATGTTCAGGCCTTCTCTACTCTCCAACTTGACTCTTGATCTTCCCCTGACACAAGAGTCTTTGAAATTTCTGCTTTCCCCTACATGGTATGAGACGTTTGCCTCTAAAGATTGGTATCCTTAATAGTTTTCTGATATGTCAACATTCTCATTCTGTCCATGAGTCCTTCAGGTTGTGTTTCTGACACAGAACCAGGAAAACACACACTTCCCCAAATCTCTGAATTGGAGCTCAAATCATTCTCAAGGTTCTCAAGGGGTCCTCAGGCATACTCTGTCTTAACAAGGAGGCTAAATACACTCCAGTCATTCTCAAGTAGGCATCAGACCTACAGCTTAAGAACTACTGATCTTCCAAATTTCTGTATGGATCAAGGGGACTTTTGACCTGTCCATTGTGAACCAGGGATACTCAGATCTTCCCCAATAGCCTAAGTGACCTTCATCTTAACTGTATAGGAACAATGTGCTTCACAACTTTCACCAGTAACTCAAGGGTGGTTCAGATGTACCCTCTCAACATCAAATGTGTAACAAATTCCCCAGTGTTCAAGGGAGCATTAACATACAATTCCTTTGAGAACCTGAAACCTCAGACATTTATTAATTGCTCAAATTGACCTCAGAGTTACCACTTCAGAACTAAGGTGTCCCATAAGTCCTCAATGATTTGAAGAGGTCCTAAGACTTATGGCATAATAAGCAAAGGCCTCCTGACCTTGACAAGAAGGCCACAGATACAGCCCTTTTATGATCAGCATACAATAGAACTGACGAAGTCACAATGGGACCTCAGATGGACCCTTCTAGAACAAGGACAATTTATGTCTCCAGCTAATAACTCCATCAAGTCATGCCCGCACAGAAGTAAACTAACACATGGCGACAAGGGGGCTGATACCCAGTTGGAATATCTTCTGAAGAGGGCTGTAGCCTTATTTCCTCTAACCATAGTAGCTTCTGACATTAGGGTATGCAAATGGTGTGAGCTGAACTTGAATAAAAGCATTTTATTCTTCCTCTGTCTGCACTGGAGGTGTCTGAGACATGCCCCTTTATTGAATCAAGCAATAGAACTGACTTAGTCACTGAGGAGTGTATCTCAAACAGTCAGGCTCACCTATGGAGTGACCTACAAGGATCCTTGTGACCAAGAATGCACAGGAGCTTCTCTCGTTGTTCAGGGCTGACAGATTTACCACTCAACTAAGAGAAGAAAGAAATTCTCCCTCAGATTTTATTGGTTAGGGAATACACCTTTGACCACCAAGAAAACCTCAGAGAACCCTAGATTCAAGTCCCATGGCCACTGAATCAAAACCTCAGCCTGGATCCAAGGCCATCTATCTTTAATCTGCTCACCAGAAAGGTAACTGTCCTCCACACCCACACCTGGGTGGCTTATTTTAAGTTTAAATAGGGAACACCCCCAGGAACTTTGGCCCTACTTGTCAGAAGAATCCTCAGCTTGCTGTCAAGTCTACAACGGAGTCCTCAGAGATAAGAATTTTCTTGAGTTCAATGAAGATGTGGAGGCTTGGATTTCCTGGACCAACCTCCTCTACAGAAGGTAAACAGGGATACTCCTTTACTGTCCAACAGTGTTGAGGGCCTTTCTCCTTCTCAAAATGTTGGTATTTTTCTTCCTCTGATGATTGAGACCTAAAAAGTTAACCCTTTGATCCAAAAGGCTCTCATAACAATCCCTACTGCTCAGGGGCCTGTGGGATATGTTACCTCTGACCAAGGAGCATTGCTCCCTTTGGTCAAAGTTCACAGAAATCAAGAGGAGGAAGCAAATCCTGGAACCTTATGCTACTTCCTTTAGTAAAGTCACATGACTTGTTGTGAAATCATCTGTCTATCTTAGTTCTGGTTGGTTGAATATAATTCTTAGGAGGCAATCATGCTGAGATGTGATCACATACACAGAGTGATCATGAATCCTGGGAACTGTATTTGGTCTCCTGCTGCTTCGGCTAAAGATATGGATATTCTAGACTGAAGAACAGTTTGAAGGGGAAACAATGCTAAGACCTCATGAGCTAAGGTAAGCAATTTAATTTTGCTCAAAATATTATGGAATTTTTTATACTCCGATCATCTCTCCCATCACAAGGCTATCCTTGACAGTGTATGTCAAAGATTCTTCATTGCATCATTAATGAACCTACAAAACTGAGCTGAAGGGGAAATCTGGGTAACAATAGGAAAACTATCTGAGGCTCAGTCTATAACATCAGGAAGCTGTGAACTATTGTTTCCCAAATTTCTCCTTCAGCTCAAGAAAAACTGTAGGTTCAGTAATGATGCAATGAAGAATGTTTGACATGTATATTTTGTCAATAAAGAAGCATACTTTCTATCTTCTTGGAATAAGGGAGATGTAGACACCCTTCAATTTGAAAGGGACTTAACACAAATTTTTCTGATTACAGAGCTTACAGAGAAGTCACCGACATGAAAACTCACAGAGTTGTTCAGGAAGTTGTCTGGGATTCCTCAACTTAAATGAATGTTTAAGCCTCCTTTAGACAAACTGGAATGATCTGAGGCTCCCTTTGCTTCAGTGGGAAAATATGATGCCCCTTAATCAAAGGCAGAAGGAATGAGTACCCCAGGGAAGAAAGGAGGTCCTGATATCCTTGAGATAGGAGCAATGATCAAAGTATAAAATTCCCATAATATTTTGAGCAAGCATCCCCTGACAATGGTTTCCTCAGAGAATCCAATTCTAGTCATAGAATTCTCAGTTCCATTTCTCTAGGAGGTCTTAATGTTTCCCTTCGGATCTGGATGACAAGTCATCCCCAAATGACTGAAGGGATGGCAGACCACTGTGAATGGATATCCTGGGACATAAAATGATATCTTTGAACCTGACAGTAAAAATCTGAGCCCTGATCTAACTTCTAACTTTAAGATTGACACTTGAAATGGAGCAGGTCCAACTTTGTTGCTCCTGCCTGTGCTGCTGTTGAACAGCTTGTGGAGAACTTAGAGACAGAGATTTCCAACCAATTTGTGAGAACAAGGTACCCTAGTCCACTCTGATTTGAGGTCCAATAGTCCAAGTTTAGAATCAGAGCCTAGAACCTGTGCCATCTGGTGCCAGGCAAGTTCACAGAAACATACTGACTCCCAACATTTCTGCCTAGATCTGGACAGCTGAACAAACTAGAAGTAACCTAGCCAGCAACAGTCATCCAAACCCTTGGGAAAAAGAAATGAGTTTCTGCCAGCTCTCTCTGAGAGTGAACACAAGCTACACAGATACAAAACTCTGAATTGGAAACTTATAATTACTGCCAGAAAATTTCTTCACTGTATAAGGTACCTGAGGGCCTTTACATTTGACAGAAGTGTATATGGCACCTTCACTCTGCCTGAAGAAGATTCTGTCCTCCTTTTTCAACAGGGCCTCAGGGTTAATATTAACTTACTCCTTCTCACTACATTGAACAAAATGGCAGAACTCTCCTAGGACTAACATTGCCTTAGTCCCCATTTTCCAAGTCGGCCCTTAAACACCTATTATGCCTTACGTGGTCTTTAACATATTCCTATTCCTACCAAGTTGCTTTGAGTCTTTTCTCCTTAAAGGGCTGTCAGATCAAGGGAGATTTATACCACTCATTCTACATAAAAGTGCATCTATCATTCCCTGTCTGTCTTCCCAGTAGGATTGTGGGCCTATTATTGACCTCCACCAGCCAAATGGATTTTAGACTTTCAATATCTGCAAAGGGGGCCCTGGGAAATCAAAATTTATTGATAGGGGCTCTCAAAACTAGCCCCTGTGTAAAAATGGGTGTTTCAAACCTTCATCCTCTACACCAAGGGACATCATGTCCACTGGTGCAACTAAAGAACCACCAGACAATGCCTCACAAACACCCCTATTAACTAAGTTTTCTTTAAAGCTAACTGCTCTGTCCAAGATGTCCTTACAACACATTTGCAACCATTGGTACCTCACATTTCTCTGCTTTTAGATCCCAGGATAGAAGATAGAAAGATGAAATCAGCTTTCACACCCTGTGCCTCAAATTTGGTCATGAAAAATGCAGAACTGACCTTAAGAGTCACATGTAATTAAAATGGTATAAAAACAAGAAAAAGGAGGGGGAATGGGCTAGGGGGTGCTAGGGAGGGGAAATGGGGAGAGGGGATGAAATCTGTATAGTAAATAAAATATCCAACAAAATATTTTAAATTAAAAATGCATGATGCTTATCATGTATTGGCAGATGTGTGCAGTTTGAACACAGCCTTGGGGAAACATCACTGCTTGTTGGAAGATTGTGGTTATCATTGCCCAGACTATCAAAGATTTCACATAGGGTATGCATCTGGGGTGAGGCAGTCAGAAAATTCCCCCAGTGCCCAGTGTAGTCGAGAACCTTCCCCTGCTGACCATGGGTGTACTGGATATTTCTGTTCTACAAAATATGACTGGGGACCTCTACCTTATGAACCAAGACATTCAGGATTTCTCCTTTGCTGAAGGTGGTCTTAGAACTTCTCATTCTGAGAAGAGGTTCTCAGAACTCCTCTGTTGCACAGTTACTTCACACACTCCTTATTTGTTGTTTTTTTTTTTTTTTTTTGCCTGAGAGAAAGTGGCCTCTGCACTTCCCTTCACCAACAATGTGGCCTTGGAGCTTGTCCACTTCTGCAAGGGGGGATGTGCGCCACTGTCTTTGACCAAAGGAAGCTCCCACGGTTTTTTTGATCAAAGGTGACATTAGATATGCTCTTTTGAATAATAGTGTATCGTGCCTTGTATCTTCAAGCATTCTCATGTGTCTTTGAACTACCTCCAATATATACACTATAATAAGAGAGATTCAAGCCTTTCACCGTTCACCATGGTGGCTAAAAAAATATATTGTTTCTCTCTGGTTTTAGGTCCCAGGTCTATGTGGAAAATTATTGACTGGATCCTATGTTATGCTCCATAGCCCAATCTCATTGCTGCTGTCCATACATGGACATGTGAAGACTAACTGAAGGAGGCAACCTAGCCAGGGACAGGCATCCAGGCTGTTTGAAAAAGGCTTGTCTTGTTGCCTGAACTCCCCCAGACCAAACACAAGATATGAAAACTCTACCCACTAAAGAAGAGTTAGAAACTGAAGAGCAGTGCTGGGACCTTCCTTTACTGAATAAGGTAACAGGGGCATTCATGTCTAACAGGATGCTGGATGGTACTTACCCCTTCTCCTGGGGCTTTCTAACCCATCCATACCTTTGCACAACCAGGTCTCAAAGTTTTCTCTTTCTCATAAAGGGCTGAGCACTTTCTCTCTTCCCAAGATACCTCAGTCCTTTTACTTTACTGAAGAGAATGTCAGACGTCCCTACTACAACTAAATCTACTGCAGACCTTCCTCATTTGTTCAAAGTGGTCTAAAGTATTCACTTAGAGGAAACACCCTCAAACTTTCTGTTTCTTTGAAAGCAGGCCTAAGTCATATGTCTTCTGGCTAAAGAGGCCCCAGGTAGAGTAAGCCTTATGCCATCCCTTCTGTAGAAGGCAGAATCAAATCCACTCACATGCAGTTCAGTGTAGTGTAAAAAGAGGCTATGATTTACTCTTTCAACCACAAGGACTATAGACATCCAGTTCCTGGCCAAGGGTGTATGTCTCATGAAACAATGATGACAGAGACCACAGGTTTGTCTCCTGTGGCCCAGTGGGTCTCATGCATTACATCTGTAGTAATAGGAACTTCAGATGTAGCCTCTAGCTATGGGATACCCTAGTTCATAGTTTCATTCCAAGGGCACATTACACTTGACTTTTAACTCATCTTACATTAGTGCCAATCTCTCTGACCAAATTGCCAGGCAAACACAATTGCAACCTCAGAGTGGGACCCCACAAGTTTCTGGGTGTAGGAAAGAGGGCAGAAAATGAAAAGCAAAAACTAAAAAATATGCAGTCTATAGATAGTTGTCAGAAATGCAATCTTCCTGTCTCTCATTTAGGGATATACACAGACCAATACCACTTCGAGTGAGCATCAGATTTCAGACCACTTCTCATCCTGAAGAAAGAGCTTGCTGATTGTTTCTTGTACTCTTCCCAACAGGATGTACAATATACAGATAATGAAAGCTTGGAAGACTCTTTGGATGCAAATGATGCAGTACCATACTGTTCTCCCACTACCCAAGGTAAGCTAGATTTCTCCCTTCTGCACAGTGAGATGATTAGAGCTTGCTATTTGGTTAAACATGGCCAGGCAGTTCATTTCTAAGCAAAGCAATTCTGGATGACTCCAGATGTTCCATTTATGAATACAGGCTACTGAAACTGCATCTATTTTCCTGGCATCTCATACCATCTCTTTTGGATGAAGGGTCATCAGCACTTAACTTGGAATAGGTGGCTTTCAGGCCTTTCTGCTCTTACAAATACTACCATAAACCTTCCCCTTCTGTCCAAGGTCAGTAATAAAAATGACTGGAGTTCACTACTGGGATCTCAAAATTTTCATTTTGCCTAAAGGGACTGAGATCAAAGGGTCCTCAAATTATGCCCCACGTATATATGGGCCTCAAACATAACCCTCTGATGACGAACTTTAGATCATTTCCCTCTAACCATGGCCACTAACGAAATACCTGTGTGACTACAGGGACATCATTTAATTCTGCCCTGTGTTAACAGAGCCTGAAACTTCAGTCTTCTGTTTTTCATACCATCCTTCATGCACTTACCCATGTAGCTGATGGCAAATTTCAGGAGGTCTTCGAGACTAACAATCATGACTCATGAATAATGCTTAGATTGCTGCCTACCACAGTGTAACTGGGGTTGCAAATCTTCTAAACTGTGAAGCAGTGCTACCTCCCCTGCTCAAGGTAGGCTAGGACATTTTTTTTATCCTTAAAGAGCTTTGGGACTTTAAGCAGACTCTAAGTATGCTTTAATCTTCTACTTCTGAACATCATTGATTTAGATAACCAACTTCTGTTCATTATAAATCAAATGCACCCTCTGTATATAAGAGGGTCCAATATCTATCTTACAAGATGGACAGGGCATGAGATAATCTCTCCCTGCACAAAGCCTCAAACTCCACTTCGAGGCAAAAAGGTCCTCAATAATTACACTCTGTGATCAAGAAGGATTTCAAATTCATTTCTGATGACAGAGGGCACACAAATTCCACTTAACTGTATCTCACATCTAACACCTCTCATCTGGAAGGGACATCAGAATAACTACTTTTGTCCCAGTAGTCCTCAAATGCATATACTCTGTCCAAGAGGTCTGTAAATGTCAGCCTTTCATAGTGGGTCTTTGATGCCTTTATCTCTCCCTATAATGAGGAGCCTCAGACACTCCATGTCTACTCATAAAGATTTCCTCTTATCCTTCTGTCTAGGGGGCAACAACACTTTCTCCTAATGCCCACATTTCTGGAAATCCTTTATCCCAATGTGGACTCCTGCCGACCCTCTCTTGAAAGGTGTCAATTGATCTTGTTCTACTGACATGGTGTGCCTGCTATATCCCAACTGTCTAAGATTTCTGAACTTATTCCTACTACATATATTCTGAGACATTCCTCCACTGAAGAAAGAGGCCTTAGACTTATTTCCTCTGACCAAAGATTCATAGCCTAAAGATAACCATTCATCTTGTTGGAATAATGAAACAACTGCAGCCTGGACTTTGATACAGCACAGAAAATATAGGGACACTCTAAATACTGAAAGATAGTTGGAAAGTAAGCAAGCAATCCTGAAATTTCCTCTGCTCCACAAGGTAATTCTCATTTCCAATGACAAATGGCCTTTATTATTTTATTGAAAATAGCCAGAGATTTTACCCCTGTGACAAATGAGTATAGAATTTCACTTTTCACAGAGTTTCTCAGAAATCCCACTTATGACCAGGGTGCTGTGTCACTCTTATTCCCATGAAGTCTGGCACATTACCTTGTAGAGGAAGGGCACAACAGTGCTACTTCCATGCAAAGCGGCCCAAGCTCCTCCACCATTCTAAACAGGAAGATTTATACATTCATAAGAGGGAGTGCTCCAGACCTGGCCTGTGTGATTGAGGACACCCACCAGAATCACCATCTTCCCAGTGCATCTTTTACAAACAACTTCTAATTTCAGTGGTCTGGAAAGCATTTTTCTGACCTAAGAGATCTCAGAGCACTGTGAACTGAGGTCCCAAAGAGAAGGGAATCAAGGCAAGGGAAAAGCAGACAACTTTCTTTGTTTTGGTCTCACAGACACAGATAGTCTTTCCTCCATGCAGAGGAATGTATTGATGGACATATATTTGAGGAAGACACTGAACCTGAGGCTACTGCATTGCAGCCTCTTAAAAGACTTCTAAGACATCTGTCATGCCTAGCAAGGACATTCACATGATATGTATTCTAGATTGTGATTTCAGGTTTGGAGCTAATAAAGGAGCGTTCTATAATTCTCAAGGTATCAATAAACCTTCAACTTCTGCTCAGTAGTACTCCAGACATAAAGAATAATAGAGGCTGAGCCTCTTCCAAATAATCTTGGAGGACTCCAATCTCACCTTTCTAATTTTGAGCATCTTGGATCTATCACATGTCCCCAGAGGGGCAGAAACAATTCCTCTTCTGCACACAGGGAGATTGGATATGTCTCCCATTACCCAAAGTTCTCTGAGTGCCCTCTATTACTGACTTGGCTTCTAGACGATTTCCTCTCCCTAATTACACCTGAAATATTCCTCTTCTCACCAAAGGATCCCATGCTGCCTGTTCTAATAGAGAATTACAGTCCACCAGTACCCAAAGGATTCTCAGAACTTCAAAGTATTCTCCAGTAGGAGTGTACTCACTAAGTACTTAATTGGGCCTCAGATCCTTCCAAACTCCTGCCTCTGATTTTCCAGTGGGTCTCAGATTTCATTTTTCCCAGGCCATCTTCAAATATGCCTTTCTAACCAAGGAGGACATCACATTGTCCTTTTCTGGTGCAGGGTCCTCAGACATTCCCCACCCTATCTTTAGGACCTATATTATTTCCATCCACCCAAAGGGACCTCCAGACCTCCCAGACTGTAAGTTGCAGAGCCCAAGCTTAGCCAGTGCAGCCCAGAACAGAAGCTCACTGCCTCAAGGCAGAAACCAAAATGATGTGTTCCCCACATTTCATACCTAGACCTAGCAGCTGAACATATGCTTAAGAAGGAGAACCAGTGGGGGACTGTCACCCAGGTTTTTTTGATAAATGCTCAGACTGCTGCATGACCTAGCACCACATTCACTATAATGAACAGATGTCTCTGAGGAAGAGTATTGGAATTTCAAACTCTACCCAACCAAACATGCTAGTTTACCTCTATAAAAAGATCATAGATTTCCACTCTCTTCCCAAGAAACCCTCAAGTATTTCACTTCTGATCCTAGGGATCTTGTATTTTCTCCACGGCTTTTGGTGTTTCATTTCTTTCCCATACCCCTGGGAATATACAAAATATATTCAGCAGCACAAGTAATTTCTGTAGAAGTGTGTGTGGAAACAGGGATTTCAAGTAAAAAGCTGGGTCTGCAGAGAGTGATTGACTGACTGGAACTTTATTGCTTTTGAGACAAGGGACATTTTTTTCACTGAGTATATATCAGTATGGCTCAGAATACCCATCTTTCTCACACTGTTACCCACTTATATTGCCATTCTACATTTTGAAGCTCAGTTTGACCCAGTATTGGCCAGTGGAATTTGATGTGTTTATCTGATGCCTCTGGAGTATTTCCTGAGTCTGAACATTTCACTCTGTGTCTTTGTATAGTACATAGAAAGGCGGGGCACCTGGAAATGTAATGGTAAATGGACAAGGTCATGCTTCCACTTTGTGTATATATTCCCTGGCATTGCTGGGTGTGTTCAGGGTTATCAACTAGGAAAAAAAAGTGATCGTGTGTGTATGCATTCTACTGAAGAAGTTTGGCCAGACAAGTCACCATCATTCGATCCTTTGGGACTTAGCTGCTTTCTCCTCCTGGTTTCCTCTACTCCATGTTTCTTTCCTGTGTCTTACCTTCCATTGTGACAGAGAAAGGTTTGATCTCTGTATCCCAGAGGCATGAGCTCATTGTGAAGAATGCAGTGTGCTGTGGAGATTCCTGACCTGAATGGATGTATAGAATGTGTGCTAGCTCTGGGCAGGTTTTTTTCTCTTCCACCATCCTTACCTACTTAACAGGTTATCCATATCCTGTCTCATGATCATCAGCAGTCTTTTGAGGTTAATTGTGATTCCATGTGCAAAAACAGTGTGCCAACTCAAAAAGAAGGAGGGACAAAGGCTCTTTGGAGTAATTCTTTTACAGCAAGTGTTCAAGAACTCACGGGTGGGTACTAGATTAGTGGTCCTCCCATGTGGTGTGTGCTGCATATCCAGCCCTCTCTGGTGTCATTCTTAATATCGTTCAGTGACAATCTTCCCATGTACTGTTGAGTTCCTAATACACCCCTTTGTTCTCCACATGGGAAGCACTTCCAATCACTCACTCAGGAAATCTTTGGGTCTTCATATGGAACACACACACACACACACACACACACACACACGCACACCTTTAAACTATAATTTCCTTGGCTACCTCTAAAGCAATTTCTAAAGGCACTCCTAAATCTACCCTTGCTAACCCATGTCCTATCAAGGAAGTGGCCAGTGGCCACTTACCAGAAATTTCACATGGCTCTTTGGCCTTCTCTATTGAACATCCTATGTCCATCTGTCTTTCTCCCCCATGTCCTGGTGATTCCTTTCTCTTCCCTCCTGATTCCTAGCATTTGCAACTCTGTGGTCCCGACCCATCTTTCTTTGCACAGTCATTGGCCACTGGCATCTTTATTGAACAATCAAAAGTCCATTGGGAACAAAGACCTTTAAATTTTGGACACACATTTCTTAGTTGAATCAAGCATTAGAACCAATCAAGGACAACCAATGTAATAGCAAAATCTCCAATTCATATAACCTGTATCTTTAGAGAACAACATCACATCACACCACAACATCACATCTTTTTTTAATTTTTTTAATAGATATTTTATTTACACTTCAGATGGCATCCCCTATCCCCATTACCCCCACCCCCCTTAGGAAACCCATATGCCATGCCCCCTTTTCCTTTTTGCATTTATACTTTTTTGAAAAAAACTGTTAATCATAGGCTTTATAAGTTTGGAATTGTTCAATCAGAGGTGTAACCCACTGACAGACCTAGATATAACAACTATCTTTGACTGGTGGAGATACATGAATATCTGCCTCCCTGTCTTCCCCCTCTTTTTCTCTTTCATCACCTAGCTTCTTCTCTCCTTCTTCTTCTCCTCTTCTTAATCCTTTTCTTCCTCTCTATACTCCTCCTACCCTAGCTCCTCCTACACATCACCCTTCCTGTTAAAATGAAACTTTTCTCTCAAAATACAATTAGAGCATAATTATGCCAATTTGTACCAGTGAGGTACAGGATAGTCCTAATACCCAGTCCATCCTTTTGTTGACTAACCAGCTCCTCTGTCATCTATTCTAACTAGAACATTTAGTTCTGAACCTGGCTTTAGGATGAATGTCAGCTGACGGCCATCCACTCAAATCTTTTCTCTTAAGGTCAATAGCTATATGTTCTCAACCCCATCAGAAATCCAGAATGACAGAGTTAACTATAATTGTGGGAAGCACAAATCGTAGTCTCTAAAACTCAATGATCTCTCTCTCTCTCTCTCTCTCTCTCTCTCTCTCTCTCTCTCTCTCTCTCTCTCTCTCTCTCTGTGTGTGTGTGTGTGTGTGTGTGTGTGTGTGTGTGTGTGTGTGTGTGTGTGTATAAGCATGCAAATGGCATGGTACAAGTGTGGAGATCACATAACAATTTAGGTTTAGATTTAGTTTTATCCTCATTCTTTAGAGTCAGGGTTTCTCTTTTTCTGCTGCTGTAGAATACTGCACATAGCATATACTCCAGGCTTTGTGGCAAGAAAGCTTTTAGTGAGTTCTTATGCCTCTGTCACCCATCTTGTTGTTGGAATCCTGAGATTATAGATTGTGAGGCCACATCTGGCTTTTTCCATGATTTGTGTGATCTGAACTCAGATCATGAAGCATGCCTTTGAAACAAGCACTTTTACTTGTTGAGTCATCTGCAAGTTATAAAAGCCATCTTCTCTGCTTCTTAATCTTCTTTAAAATTCTAAGTCAAAAGTGTCTGTTTTTTCTTCCTTTTTCTTTTTCAGACACCAGTGAGAATCCTGAGCCTACCTTTTATGACACTCTGGAATTCTCCTTTCTTATATGAAGGGCTTAGGCATGCCCATCATTTACCTCCAGCACAATAAACTACCGACTCAACTGAGGAAACTTCCTGCTCTCTTGTACCCTGACTCCAAAGGGATGGCTTTCTCTATTTCTCCTACCCCTCTCTTCTCTCCTGACAGCTACCAAATCTTACAGCCTGTCTAATTGTTGAGCTCTTCTTTGCAAAATGATAGCTTTTTCTTAAGAATAAAAGACATCCAAATTGTCCCCTCTGTAACAAAATTGTCTATTTGAATGTGAAACTGAAAGTGAGTGTGTTAGAAAAACAAACTCCAAGAAGAATTGCATGGTGTGTGACTATAATGACTTCCACAATCAAGAGGCAGAGACTGGAAGATCACAAGATGGTCAAGGTCATCCTGCACTACATAGTGAATTCCAGGCCAGCTAGAAGTCTATGTAAAAGAAAACCAAACCACAGAAGAATACACACTAAAGTAAGAAATAGCACACACACATGCATGATTGTTGGTTTTGTGTCATCTTTACACAAAGCAGGGTCATCAGAGAGGACAGAGACACAACTGAGAATATGCCTCCATAAGAATATGCTGTAGGCAGGCCTGTAGAGCATTTTCTTAGTAAGTGATTGATGGAAGGTGGTCCTGGGATCCATATAAAAGCAGGCTGAACATGTGAGTAAGTCAGTAAGCTGCATCCCTATATGGCTTCTGCATCAGCTCCTGTTTCCAGGTTCCTGCTGTGTTTGATAACCTGCCCTCACTTCCTTTGATGATGAACAGTGATGTGGAAGTGTAAGCCAAACAAACCTTTCCTTCCCAACTTGCTTTTGGCCATTGTGTTTTTATCACAGCAATATTAACTTCATATGAGACAAAAAGTGAAAAATATCTAAAGAATAATGATCTTATACAGAAATAAATGTAGCGCAGGGCTTAAACTTTCAAAATGCTCACTGATAAAACACACGCAGTAAAGTAAAATGCTGCATGTTTTTTCTCGTTTATTGAATGAAGAACTATATGTGCACTGTGAGTGTGGCTTCAGTGTGTGTGTGGACAAGTGTGTGTGCATGTCTGTGTGTATGTCTGTGTGTGTTTTTGCAGGTCATGAATCAAGAAAGTGGACCACTAACAGAAGTAGACAAGATTTGAGGAGGAAAGAGAGAGGACAATAAAATATGTGACATTAAAGCAGAAGGTACATTTAGGTGTGAAAGGACACACAATAGAAAAACAGATATGCTGAAAATTTTGGAGTAAATCTAGACACCAGAAAATAGAAACAAAGGAAAACATCATGAAACCATTGAAAGTTCTACCCTGTTTCAGGTAGAAGGAACACACACACACACACACACACACACACACACACACACACACACAATTTATTTCAAGAAGTCACATAGTCCAGAGAATGTGGCACAGCAAATGTTGAAATTAACCAGCTGTCCACCTTGAATTCCTATGTATAGATAAATTATTCTTTAGGACGTTAAGGGAATTAACACACAAAATACAAAGAAAAACTGGTTTGTTAACATGACACATAGTTTTCATCAGGACAAAAGGAAGTTCTTAAAAGAGAGACAAGTCTATAGAGAAAAAAGAGAAATATTGGAAGACAGTACAACATAAAGACTGAAGAAAATGCATTAACAATGTACAAATTTTATTTGCTCTTTATATCAATCTGTGTGTTGTTTGGAGCAAGAATGTATATACTGTAGTGCTGTGTGGTGTAGTGTGGTGTGCATGGGTGTGCTATAGTGTGATGCAGTGTGCTGTAATGTGTTGCAGTGATATGCTCTGATGTGTTGTGGTGCATTCTGGTGCGATATGGTGTGTGGTGATGTGCTATGGTCTGGTGTGATTAGATGTGATGGTGTGGTATGATGTGATATTGTTCTCTAAACATACAGATTATATGAATTGGAGACTTTACTATTACATTGGTTGTTGGAGACTGGTTCTAATGCTTGATTCAACTTGGAAATGTGTGTCCAAAATTTAAAGGTCTTTGTTCCCAATGGGGTTTGGATTGATCAATAAAGATGCCAGGGTTCAATAACTGTGCAAAGAGAGATGGGTCAGGACCACAGAGTTGCAAATGCTAGGAATCAGGAGGGAGGAGAAAGGAATCACAAGGACATGGGGGAGAATGATGGATGGACATAGGAGGTTCAGTAGATAAGGCCAAAGAGCCATATGAAATTTCTGGTAAGTGGCCACTGGCCACTTCCTTGATTGGACATCGGGTAGCAAGGGTAGATTTAGGAGTGCCTTTAGAAATTGCCTTTGAGGTAGCCAAGGCAATTACAATATAACTGGTGTGTGTGTGTGTGTGTGTGTGTGTGTGTGTGTGTGTGTGTGTGTGTGTGTGTTTGTGTTCAATATGAAGATCCCAAAGATTTCCTGGGCAAGTAGTTGGAAGTACTTCCCATGTGGAGAAAAAAAGGGGTGTATTAAGAACTCAACTTTACACGGGAAGATTGTGAAGGAACAATATTAAGAATGACACCAGAGAGAGCTGGACATGCAGCACACACCACATGTGAGGACCACTAATTTAGTAACTACCCTTGAGTTCAGGGACACCTGCTGTAAAAGAATTACTCCACAGAGCCTTTGTCCCTCCTCCTTTTTGAGTTGGCACAGTGTTTGTGTACATGGAATCACACTTAACCTCAAAAGACTGCTGATGATCATGAGACGGGATATGAATAACCTGTTAATTAGGATAGGATGGTAGAAGAGAAAAAGCCTGCCCAGAGCAAACACACATTCTATACATGCATTCAGGCCAGGAATCTCCACAGCACACTGCGTTCTTCTCAATGAGCTCATGCTTCTGGGATACAGAGATCAAACCTTTCTCTGTCACACTGGAAGGTAACACACAGGAAAGAAACATGGAGTAGAGGAAACCAGGAGGAGAATGCAGCTAAATCCCAGAAGATGGAATGATGGTGGCTTGTCTGGCCAGACTACTTCAGTAGAAGGAATACAGGATCCCTTTCTTCTTCCTAGTTGATAACCCTGAACACACCCAGCAATGCCAGGGAATATATACACAAAGTGGAAGTGTGAGCTTGTCCATTTACCATTACATTTCCAGGTGCCCCGCCTTTCCATGTACTATACAAAGGCACAGAGTGAAATGTTCAGACTCAGGAAATACTCCAGAGGCATCAGATGAAGACACCATGAATTCCACTGGCCAATACTGGGTCAAACTGAGCTTCAAACTATAGAATGGCAATATGAGTGGGTAACAGTGTGAGAAAACATGGGTATTCTGAGCCATAGGGATATAAATCAATATGAAGAATAAAGAAGCAATGTACTAAACACCAGATCACCTTTGAAGAAGTAACAATAGAATTTTAACACTGAAAAGATATCATCACAGCTATAAGTGATTTAACTAACTTTCATGACTATATTATTAGTCCCTTCCAGATCCCACAGGAGTCATTTAGGCATCAACATTATGACAATAGGCAAGCAATGCAGGGGTAGAAAGTTGTATACCACATGTCATTCTAACATATGCTGGCATCTGACTGTGAATGTCATGAGGTCATAATTTAACCCTTAATGACCTACACAGAGAAAAAATGTCCCTTGTCTCCAAAGCACTAAATCTCCAGTCAGTCAATCACTTTCTGCAGACCCAGCTTTTTTCCCAGAGTCCCTGTTCCCACACAAACTTCTTCTACAGAAGGTATTTGTGCTGCTGAATATATTTTGTCATACAACCTCTGCTCCAAGATACATGTGTTTTTTCCAAAATCATCAATTTCCTATAATACAAATAAGGAAACCTTAAAATTGAGATATAACGATTACAACATTTCTTTACTATACAAACTGTGTCCCAGCCATAAAAAGCAAACCATTTTTTCTTTTCCAGTAAAACAAAGGGTATGGTTCAATGATAAATTAACTTTGAATATAGCCCAACTAAATTTACCTATCACTCAGTCAGAAAGTTTTATTTAGAGTTCTGGTTATATCTCCACTAACAAAATAACCCCTAAAGCAGCAGTCATTTCTAGCAACTCTTGTAAGTACAGCAAAACGACAGAAACACTGATTTAAAAAATGATGCAAAAGACATTCTGGATTGTAGAACAACATATCCCAGAAAGAATATAAACAAAATTTTGTGATTTTATATGTACACACTCCAAGGATTCTGTCAGTATCCAAAGTATTTTTATGGCTGTATTAGCAATGGAGTTTTGGGGGATATATTCCCAAGGGCCACATTTTAATAGAATCAAGGAACAGATTAAATTGAAATAGTGGAGTAAATGCTTGGTTTTAAGAACTTTCTACAACGAACTTCACATTTATGTATGAAAAGTTATATAATCTTATATGAAAATATCATGAAGTATTTTTCTACACATACTAAATGTATTCCTTGAGAGGGAAAATTAAAATATCTAAAGTATATTAGGTTAAGTTCACAAGAGCATCATAGATCTTTTGATCATGCATCCATTTACAGAATTAAATGTGTATACAAAATGTATTTTTCATTATACATCATAAAGAAATGAGTTGGTGACAACTATTCTTTGCATCACATTGTCAACTTTCCTTAACCACGAGTATGTTCTTGGTATGCCAGTAAAAGAAACATGTTCATTCACTCCTCATTCAATCATCCACAGATTTACTTAGAAGAAGGTGCAGAAGTGTGAAACATGTTACATGTATTTTTTCTTTCAAACATTCCAAGCATGGAATAGTAGCCTGAGATTGAAGAGTACTTTACTGGGCTTTAGTTATCTATACAGACCACTTGAATTAAGTCCACAAATTAGCACATCAAATAACAAAACCAGACATAAAGCAGGTTGAAATCAGTAAACATTTCAGATATGTGTTTTAAAATGATTTAATTTCTATAGAAAAATTGTAACCACAATATAATGTGACAGAAATTGCCAAAGGGATGATTGCAGTAAGGTTGCATGCAGCAGCAGGTTTGTGTTCAACCATCCATGTCTGGGCAGTAAGGTTGGGACCACTCCACTGATGCTGAAAGCTCTGAAGATGATGACTGGTATTTCAGCCTTTTTCTGCATCTCTGGAGATCTCATACCTGAGGGAAGGAATGCTATATCGATAAGTAGGAGAATGATCAAGGCCTCTTTGTCCACATTGTGTAAGTGTTACATATTTTGAGCAAAGTGGGAAAGCTGCTTGGTCAGAAGGTAAAACCAGAGTTTGCACGGAGGATAAAGATATCACTACAGAGACCCCAGCTAATGAGAAAGGATTGTGTGAAGTTTCCTTGGCCAGAGGTGGAGTTTGAAGATTCCATTAGTCAGAAAGAGTATGTGTGAGACAATGTGGGCATTATTGAAGGCCTCATATGCAGACCCTGAATGCCCTCAAGACTAGTCAGAGATGTATGACCAGGGATGAGTGGGTCAGAGGTGAGAAGTCTGAATCTTGTCAAGGGGTATGGGAAAGAAGTGAAACCCCAAAAGCCATGGAGAAAATACAAGATCCCTAGGATCAGAGCTGAAATATTTGAGGGCTTCTTGGGGAGAGAGTGGAAATCTGTGACCTTTTTATAGAGGTAAACTAGCATGTTTGGTTGGGTAGAGTTTGAAATTTGCATACTCCTCCTCAGAGACATGGGTTCCTTGTAGTGAATGTAGTGCTAGGTCAGGCAGCAGTCTGAGCATCCATCAGAAAACCTGGCTGACAGTCCCACACTGGTTCTCCTTCTTAAGCATATATTCAGCTGCTAGGTCTAGGTATGAAATGTGGGGAACACATCATTTTGGTTTCTGCCTTGAGGCAGTGAGCTTCTGTTCTGGGCTGCACTTGCTAAGCTTGGGCTCTGGAACTTACAGCCTGGGAGGTCTGGAGGTCCCTTTGGGTGGATGGAAATACTATAGGTCCTAAAGATAGGGTGGGGAATGTCTGAGGACCCTGCACCAGAGGAGGACAATGTGATGTCCTCCTTGGTTAGAAAGGCATATTTGAAGATGGCCTGGGAAAAATGAAATCTGAGACCCACTGGAAAATCAGAGGCAGGAGTTTGGAAGGATCTGAGGCCCAATTATGTACTTAGTGAGTACACTCCCACAGGAAAACAGTTTGAAGTTCTGAGAACCCTTTGGATACTGGTGGACTATTAGAACAGGCAGCATGGAATCCTTTGGTGAGAAGAGGAATATTTCAGGTATAATTAGGGAGAGGAAATAGTCTAGAAGCCAATTCAGTAATAGAGGGTACTAAGAGAACTTTGGGTAAGGGGAGATATATCTAATCTCCCTGTGTGCAGAGGAGGAATTGTTTCTGCATCTCTGGGGACATGTGATAGATCCAAGATGCTCTAAAGTAGAAAGATGAGGTTGGAGGTCCCCAGGATTGTATGGAAGAGGCTCAGCCTTCTTACTCTTTATTTCTGGAGCACTATTGAGCAGAAGTTGAAGGTTGATTGATACCTTGAGAATTAAAGAATGTTCCTTTATTAGCTCCAAAATTGAAATCACAATCTCGAAGACATACCATCCGATAGTTGGTGCTAGGCATGACAGATGTCTTAGAAGTCTTCTAAGAACCTGGAATGCAGTAGCCTCATATTCAGTGTCTTCCTCAAATATATGTCCATCCATGCATTTCTCTACATGGAGGACAGACTGCCTGGGTCTGTGGGACCAAAACAAAGAAAGTAGTCTCACTTACCCTTGCCTTGATATTCTTTTCAGGGGGACCTCACTCCACAGTGCTCTTAGATCTCTTAGGTCAGAACAGTGCTTCCCAGACCTCTGAAATTAGAAGTTGTGTGTAGGAGATGCACTGGGAAGATGGTGACTCTGTGGTGTTTCCTCGATCACACAGGCCAAGTCTGGAGCACTCCCTCTTATGAATGTCTAAATCTTCCTGTGTAGAATGGGGGAGGAGCTTGGGCAGCTTTGCGTGGAAGTAGCACTGTTGTGCCCTTCCTCTACAAGGTAATGTGCCAGATTTCATGGAAATTAGAGTGTCACAGCACCCTGATCATAAGTGGGATTTCTGAGAAACTCTGAGAAAAGTGAAATTCTATACCTATTTGTCACAGAGGTAAAATATTTTTCTATTTTCAATAAAATAATAAAGACCATTTCTCATTGGAGAAAATGTAAATACCTTGTGGACCACAGGAAATTTCAGTATTGCTCGATTACTTTCCAATTATTTTTCAGTATTTATAGTGTCCATATATTTTGTGTGCTGTGGGAAAGTCCAGGCTGCAGTTGTTTCAATATTCCAACAGGTTGAATGGTTATCTTTAGGCTATGAAACTTTTGGTCAGAGGAAATAAGTCCAAGGCCTCTTTATTCAGTGGAGGAATGTCTCAGAATATATGTTAGTAGGAATGAGCTTGAAAGATATCCTAGACAGTTGGGATATAGCAGGCACACAAAGTCAGTAGAACAAGATCAATTGACACCTTTCAAAAGAGGGTGGGCATGAGTCCACCTTGGGCTAAAAGATTTCAAGAACTGTGGGCATTAGGAGAAAGTGTTGTTGCCCCCTAGACAGAAGGGTAAGAGGAAATATTTATGAGCAGGCATGGAGTGTCTGAGGCTCCTCATTATAGACAGAGAGAAAGGCACCAAAGCTTCACTATGAAAGGATGATATTTACAGACCACTTGGACAGAGAGTGTTCATTTGCGGACTACTGTAGCAAAAGTAGTTATTCTGATGTCCCTTTCAGATGAGAGGTGTTGGATGTGAGATACAGTTAAGTGGAATTTTTGTGCCCTCCTTCATCAGAAATGAAGTTGAAATCCTTCTTGATCAGAGAGTATAATTATTGAGGATCTTTTTGACTCGAAGTGGAGTTTGAGGCCTTGGGCAGGAGAGATTATCTCATGCCCTGTCCATCTTGTAAGATAGATATTGGACCCTCTTATATACAGAGGGTGCATTTGATATATAATGGACAGAATTTGATTGTCTAAAGCAATGATGTTCAGAAGTAGAGGATTAAAGCATACTTTGAGTCTGCTTAAAGTCCCAAACCATTTTAAGGATGAAAAAATGTCCTAGCCTACCTTGAGCAGGGAAGGTAGGACTGCTTCACAGTTTAGAAGATTTGCATCCTCAGTTACACTGTGGTAGGCAGCAATCTAAGAATTATTCATCAGTCATGATTGTCAGTCTCTAAGTCCTCCTGAAGTTTGTCATCAGCTACATGGGTAAGTGCATGAAGGATGGTATGAAAAACAGAAGACTGAAGTTTCAGGCTCTGTTAACACAGGGCAGAATTAAATGATGCCCCTGTGGTCACACAGGTATTTTCTTAGTGGCCATGGTTAGAGGGAAATGATCTAAAGTTCATCATCAGAGGGTTATGTTTGAGGCCCATATATAGGTGGGGGATGCTTTGAGGACCCTTTGATCTTGGTCCCCTTAGGCAAAATGAAAATTTTGAGATCCCAGTAGTGAACTCCAGTCATTTTTATTACTGACCTTGGACAGAAGGGGAAGGTTTATGGTAGTATTTGTAAGAGCAGAAAGGCCTGAAGGCCACCTATTCCAAGTCAAGTGTTGATGACCCTTCATCCAAAGGAGATGGTATGAGATGCCTGGAAAATAGATGCAATTTGAGTAGTCTGTACTCATAAATGGAACATCTGGAGTCATCCAGAACTGCTTTGCTTAGAAAGAAAGTGCCTGGCCATGTTTAACCAAATAGCAAGATCCAATCACCTCACTGTGCAGAAGGGGAAAATCTAGCTTACCTTGGGTAGTGGGAGAACAGTATGGTACTGCATCTTTTGTGTCCAAAGAGTCTTCCCAGCTTTCATTATCCATATATTGTACATCCTTTTGGGAAGAGTACAAGAAGCAATCAGCAAGCTCTTCCATCAGGATGAGAGGTGTTCTGAAATCTGATACTCCCTAGAAGTGGTATTGGTCTGAGTATATCCTTAAATGAGAGACAGGATCAGTGCATTTCTGACAACCACCTATAGATCGCATATCTGTTAGTTTTCACTTTCCATTTTCTACCCTCTGTCATACACCCAGAAACTTGTGGGGTCCCACTCTGAGGTTGCAATTGTGTTTGCCTGGCAATTTGGTCAGAGAGATTGGCACTAACGTAAGACGAGTTTAAAGTCAAGTGTAAGGTGCCCTTGGAATGAAGCTATGAACTAGGGTGTCCCATAGCTAGAGGCTACATCTGAATTTCCTGTGACTACAGATGGAATGAATGAGACCCACTGGGCCACAGGAGACAAACCTGTGGTCTCTGTCATCATTGTTTCATGAGACATACACCCTTGGCCAGGAACTGGATGTCTATAGTCCTTGTGGTTGAAGGAGGAAATCATAGCCTCCTTTTACACTACACTGGACTGCATGTGAGTGGATTTGATTCTGCCTTCTACAGAAGGGATGGCATAAGGCTTACTTGACCTGGAGCCTCTTTAGCCAGAAGACATATGACTTAGGCCTGCTTTCAAAGAAACAGAAAGTTTGAGGGTGTTTCCTCTAAGTGAGTACTTTAGACCACCTTGAACAAATGAGGAAGGTCTGCAGTAGGTTTAGTCGTAGGAGGGAGGTCTGACATTCTCTTCAGTAAAGTAAAAGGACTGAGGTAACTTGGGAAGAGAGAAAGTGCTCGGGCCTTTATGAGAAAGAGAAAACTTTGAGACATGGTTGTACAAAGTTATGGATGAGTTAGAAAGCCCTAGGAGAGGGGTAAGTACCATCCAGCATCCTGTTAGACATGAATGCCCCTGTTACTTTATTCAGTAAAGGAAGGTCCCAGCACTGCTCTTCAGCTTCTAACTCTTCTTTAGTTGGTAGAGGTTCCACAACTTGTATTTGGTCTGGGGGAGTTCAGGCAACAAGACAAGCCTTTTTCAAACAGCCTGGATGCCTGTCCCTGGCTGGGTTGCCTCCTTCAATTTGTCTTAACATGTCCATGTATAGGCAACAGCAATGTGATTAGGCTATGGAGCATAACATACGATCCAGTCAATGATTCTCCACATAGGACCTAGGACCTCAAACTAGAGTGAAACAATATATTTTTTTAGCCACCATGGTGAAAGGTGAAAGGCTTGGATCTCTCTTATTATAGTGTATACATTGGAGGTAGTTCAAAGACATAAGAGAATGCTTGAAGATACAAGGCACGATACACTATTATTCAAAAGAGCATATCTAATGTCACCTTTGGAAAAAAGGAACGTGGGAGCTTCCTTTGGTCAAAGACAGTGGCTCACATCCCCCCTTGCAGAAGTGGACAAGATCCAAGGCCACATTGTTGGTGAAGGGAAGTGCAGAGGCCACTTTCTCTCAGGCAAAAAAAAAAAAAACAACAACAACAACAACAAATAAGGAGTGTGTGAAGTAACTGTGCAACAGAGGAGTTCTGAGAACCTCTTTTCAGAATGAGAAGTTCTAAGACCACCTTCAGCAAAGGAGAAATCCTGAATGTCTTGGTTCATAAGGTAGAGGGCCCCAGTCATATTTTGTAGAACAGAAATATCCAGTTCACCCATGGTCAGCAGGGGACAGTTCTAGACTACATTGTGCACTGGAGGAATGTTCTGATTGCCTCACCCCAGATGCATACCCTATGTGAAATCTGTGAGAGTCCAGGCAATGATCACCTCAATCTTCCAACAAGCATTGATGTTTCCCCAAATCTGTGTTCAAACTGCACACATCTGCAAATAATTGATAGGCATCATGCATTTTTTAATTTAGAATATTTTGTTGGATATTTTACTTACAATACAGATGTCATGCCCTCTCCCCATTTCCCTTCCCTAAAACCCCCTATCCCATTCCCCCTCCTCTGTTTTGCTTTTATACCATTTTAATTACATGCGACTATTAAGGTCAGTTCTGCATTTTTGATGACCAATTTTGAGGCCTAAGGTATGAAAGCCGATTTCATCTTTATATCTTCTATCCTATGATCTAAAAGCAGAGAAATGTGAGGTACCATTGTTTGCAAATGTGTTGTAAAGATATCTTGGACAGAGCAGTTAGCTTTAAAGAAAACTTCGTTAATGGGGTGTTTGTGAGGCATGGGCTGAAGAGAAGGTCTGGTGGTTCTTTAGTTGCACAGGTGGACATGAAGTCCCCTGGTGTAGAGGATGAAGGTTTGAAACACCCTTTTTACACAGGGGCTAGTTTTGAGAGCCCTTTTGAATAGATTTTGATTTCCCAGGGCCCCCTTTGCAGAAATTGAGGGTCTAAAATCTATTTGGCAGGTGGAGGTCAACAATAGGCCCAAAATCCTATTGGGAAGACAGACAGGGAATGTTAGATGCTCTTTTTGTAGAATGAGTGGTATAAAGCTCCCTTGATCTGACAGCCCTTTAAGGAGAAAAGACTCAAAGCAACTTTATAGGAATAGGAATTTGTAAGGACCACGTAAGGCATAATAGGTGTTTAAGGGCCCATTTGGCAAATGGGATCTAGGGCAATGTTAGTCCTAGGAGAGTTCTGCCATTTTGTTCACTGTAGTGAGAAGGAGTAAGTTAACATTAACCCTGAGTCCCTGTTGAAAAAGGAGAACAGAATCTTCTTCAGGCAGAGTGAAGGTGCCATATACACTTCTGTCAATTGTAAAGGCCCTTATACAGTACCTTATACAGTGGAGAAATTTTCTGGCAGTGATTATAAGTTTCCAATTCAGAGTTTTGTATCTGTATAGCTTGTGTTCATTCTGGGAGAGAGCAGGCAGAAACTCATTTCTTTTTCCCAAGGGTTTGGATGACTGTTGCTGGCTAGGTTACATCTAGTTTGTTCAGCTGTCCAGATCTAGGCAGAAATGTTGGAAGTTATTATGTTTCTGTGGACTTGCCTGGTGTCAGATGGCACAGGTTCTATGCTCTGATTCTAAACTTGGACTATTGGACCTCAAACCAGAGTGGACTAGGGTCCCTTGTTTACAGAAATAGTCACCTTTGGAACTATGCCTGATCAGTTAGTTATAAAAAGTACATTGACCTTTTGTGAGAAGGTCATGGGTCTCACTTTTGAGATAGAAAATATGTTGGGAGGATAGGGAAGAGCAGAAAGGTCACATAATCACTCAGGCAATAGATTACCATGGGAATTGAAAGAAGGTGCAGAAAATACCTTATCAAGTGCAAATGTCCTCACAGTCCAAAATACCCATGTGCTCTTGGACTCTGATGTGTGCTTTCCAGGAAACAGAGAAATTTTTTTCTTACAAATTGGTTGGTAATCTCTGGCTCCAAGTTCTCCACAAGGTGTTCAACAGCAGCACAGGAAGAGGCAACAAAGATGGACCTGCTCCATTTCAAGTGTCAATCTTAAAGATAGAAGTTAGATCAGGGCTCAGATTTTTACTGTCAGGTTCAAGGATATCATTTTATGTCCCAGGATGTCCATTCAGAGTGATCTGCCATCCATTCAGTCACTTGGGGATGACTTGTCATCCAGATCAGAAGGGAAACATTAAGACCTCCTAGAGAAATAGTACTGAGAATTCTATGACTAGAAGTGGATTCTCTGAGGAAACCATTGTCAGGGGATGCTTGCTCAAAATATTATGGGAATTTTTATACTCTGATCATCGCTCCTGTCACAAGGATATCAGGACCTCCTTTCTTTCCTGGGGTACTCACTCCTTCTACCTTTGATTAAGGGGGCATCATATTTTCCCACTGAAGCAAAGGGAGCCTCAGATCATTCCAGTTTGTCCAAAGGAGGCTTAAACATTCGTTTAGGTTGAGGAATCCCATACAACTTCTGAACATCTCTGTGAGTTTTCATGTTGGTGGCTTCTCTGTAAGCTCTGTAAGCAGAAGAATGTGTATCAAGTCCCTTTCAAATTTAAGGGTGTCTAGAACTCCCTTATTCCAAGAAGATAGAATGTATGCTTCTTCATTGACAAAGTATGCATGTCAAAGATTCTTCATTGCATCATTACTGAAACTACAGTTTTCCTTGAGCTGAACAAGAAGTTTGTGAAACCATAGTTCACAGCTTCCTGATACTGTAGACTGAGCCTCAGATATTTTTCCTATTGTTTCCCAGATTTCCCTTTCAGCTCAGTTTTGTAGGTTCAGTAATGATGCAATGAAGAATCTTTGACATACACTGTCAAGGAAAAAGCAAACTTTCTATCTTCTGGGAATAAGGGAGATCTAGACACCCTTCAATTTGAAATGGACTTAACACAAATTCTTCTGATTACAAATCCTGCAGAGAAGTCGCTGACATGAAAACTCACAGAGATGTTCAGGAAGTTGTATGGGATTCCTCAAACTAAATGAATTTTTAAGACTTCTGACAAACTGGAATGATCTGAGGCTCCCTTTGCTTCAGTGGGAAAATATGATGCCTCTTTAATCAAAGGTAGAAGGAGTGCATATCCCTGGGAAGAAAGGAGGTCCTGGATATCCTTGTGATGGGAGAGATGATCTGAGTATAAAAAATTCCATAATATTTTATGGAAAAATTAAATTGCTTACCTTAGCTGATGAAGTCTTAGCATTGCCTCACCTTCGAACTGTTCTTCAGTCTAGAATATCCATACCTTTAGCTGAAGCAGCAGGAGACCAAATATAGTTACCATGATTCATGATCACTGTGGGTATGTGATCACATCTCAGCATGATTGCCTCCTAAGAATTATATCCAACCAACCAGAACTATGCTAGACAGATGATTTCACAACAGGTCATGTGATTTTACTCAAGGAAGTAGCATAAGGTTCCAGGATTTGCTTTCTCCTCTTGATTTCTGTGAACTTTGACCAAAGGGAGCAATGCACCTTGGTCAGAGGTAAAATATCCCACAGGCCCCTGAGCAGTAGGGATTGTTATGAGAGTCTAATGGGTCAGAGGGCTGACTTTGAAGGCCCCAATCATCAGAGGAAGAAAAATACCACCATTTTGAAAAGGAGAAAGGCCCTCGACCCTGTTGGACAGTAGGGGAATATCCCTGTTTACCTTCTGTAGAGGAGGTTGGTCCAGGAACTCCAAGCTTCCACATCTTCAGAGAACTCTAGAAAATTCTTGTCTCTGAGGACTCCATTGTTGACTTAACATTGATCTGAGGTTTCTTCTGACAAGTTGGGCCAAAAGTACCTGGGTGTGTTTCCTATATATAAATGGCCTTCGATCCAGGGTGAGCTTTTGATTCAGTGGCCATGGGACTTGAATCCAGGGTTGTCTGTTTTTTTTTTTTTTTTTTTTTTGGTGGTCAAAGGTGTATTTCCTAACCAATAAAGTCTGAATGAGAATTTCTGGTCTCTCTTAGTTGAGTGGTAAACCTGAGTCAGCCCTGAACAAAGAGAGAAGCTCCTGTGCATTCTTGGTCACAAGGATCCTTGTAGGTCACACTACAGGCGAGTCTGAATGTCTGAGATACACTCCTCAGTGACAAAGTCAGTTCTGTAGCTTGCTTCATCAGAGGGGCATGTCTCAGACATCTCCAGTGCAGACAGAGGAAGAATAAAATATATTTATTCAAGGTCAGCTGACCCCGTTGGCATACCCTAATGTCAGGGGCTACTATGGTTAGAGGAAATAAGGCTAAGGCCCTCTTCAGAAGATATTCCAACTCGGTATCAGGCCCCTTGTCATCATGGGTTAGTTTACTTCTGAGGGGGCATGACTTGATGGAGTTATTAGCTGGAGACATAAATTGTCCTTGTTCTAGAAGGGTCTATCTGAGGCCCCATTGTGACTTCATCAGTTCTATTGTATGCTGATCATAAAAGGGCTGTATCTGCTGCCTTCTTGTCAAGGTCTGAAGTCCTTTGCTTATTATGTCATAGGTCTTAGGACCTCTTCAAGTCATTGAGGACTTATGGGACACCTTAGTTCTGAGGTGGTAACTCTGAGGTCAATTTGAGGAATTAATGAATGTTTGAGGTTTCAGGTTCTCAAAGGAATTGTATGTTAATGCTCCCTTGAACACTGGGGAATTTGTGACACATTTGATGTTGAGAAGGTACATCTGAACCACCCTTGAGTTACTGGTGAAAGTTGGGAAGCACATTGGTCCTATACAGTTAAGATGAAGGTCACTTAGGCTATTGGGGAAGATCTGAGTATCCCTGGTTCACAATGGACAGGTCAAAAGTCCCCTTGATCCATACAGAAATTTCTGCTGACCAATTTTAATATAAATCTATATAACTATATAACTATAACTATATATATATATATATATATATATATATATATATATATATATATATTTATATATACACACATACATATGTATATATACATATAAATGTATATATACATATATATATAATTATATATAATATATAAATATATAAAAATATATTTAAATATATACTCTCCTGGGTTTATGACTTTGCAGGCTACTCTTAGGCATCAGGACCTCAGACATCCATGTCCTGTTATTTGGATGGAGGTCATGAGGTCATCAGATCAGAATAAGATGCACTCAGTGCAACTTTAATAGAGGGAGTTGGTTTTTTTCACCAACTTGGTCAGTTCAAGTAGGCCTAGATATACAGTGGTCAGAAGAAGCACATGTTATTCTCCACAAGGAGCACATTTTATAGCATGCCATTTTGACTACAAATTGTGAGCTACTCTTAACCAGAAGGGGGAATACTTAGCATTCTTTTAGTCAGAAGAACTTACCTGATGCTTCAATGTGTATCTGAGGCAGCTAGAAATAGAAGTTGTAAGTTTGATAGATGTTGGATGAGAAGAAAAAGTATTAAACTCCTGCTGTTTATATGGGGCACAGAGTGGGAAAACATAAGGGTGACTTTTAGATTTAAAAAAAGAATTGAAAAGAGAGTAGGGCCCAGGCCATCCTCTTGAGATGTGCTGCCTTAGAGCTTCCATTTGGCAGGCTGGGAAGCTCTGATGCCTCCTTGGGAAGAAGAGGAAAGTCGGAGGCTTCCTAGGGCAGAACTTGAAGGTCTGACCCACTGTTGATTAGACGACACATTTCTGAATACTTTTCTCTCATAAAAAGCTTCTCTAAGACCCAGTGTCTTAGATGGGGCATTTGAGAGTCTATCTCTTTCAGCCTGAAACATTCTGAGACTGCCTGAAACAGGGGGGACATATCCAATGTCCCTTTGGTAAGAACTAGAAAGTCGTAATCTATATTGGTCAGTTTGAAAAGGATTGACAGCTCCTTTAGAGGAGAAGATATAACCAGTATATCTTCTACTTTGAAGTGGGATCCTTTTGAGATTGCTTCGAACAAAATGTGTGTATCTGTGGCCCCCAAGGTCAGAAGGGTTATAAAGGGGGTATCCAGATTCATATTGGAGTGCTGGGTCTCTCCCTTGGTAGGAGAGGGAAGGTACCAGGTCCTCTGGTTGACATATGATATGACTGTAATTTCTTTGTCTAACAGGGAATGATGTTGTACTCCCTTTTGGAACTGGTGGAGGGATGAATCCCCATAAGATAGGAACTAAAGCTGTGCGCTTCCATTTGGAACTAATGGAAGGTTTCTCTCCCTCTTGGACAATAGGAGCATGTTTTGAGCTCTCCTTAGTAGAAACAGGGTGGCTGGTATCCTCCTGGGGTGATGATGAGTGTTTGACACCCCCATGGGGACTGTCTCCATCTTGAGATGACTCAATGCCTTCTTGGTCTGCAGGAGAACTTTTCAGGGCTCTGTGGGTTTCAGAGGCATTCCTCTGTCTTCTCCTGGTAAAAGTAGTGTGTCTGGGAATCTCATGAGGAGAGGTGGAATGCCTGAGGCTCTCTTCATGAGAGTTAGTGGTTTGTGTGCACTCTTCAGTAGAGATGGAAGATGCTATGCCCTCTTAGGGAGTAGCTTTTGGTTTCTTATCTTTTTGGAAGATAAAGAATATCTGAGCTCTCTTTCTGACAAATAGGATGGTTTGCAACTCTCATGTTCAGAATTGGAAGCTTGAGTGTCCCTTTGGTCAGAAGGGGCCTCTTTTGATGTGGTTTTAGTAGACTTGGACTGTCTGTGAATGCCTTGGGGAGGTGGGGGACTTCTGAGGCCCTCCTCAGGAGATGGTGAGGATCCACAGGCTCCTTTGGCAGAATCTGAAATGGTGAAGTTTCTGTTGGTCTCAGTTTCAAGCTTTGTACCCCTTTTGTCAGAATTGCAACCTCTTAACCCCGTTTTGGAAGAATGGCAGAGTTCCCAGCCCTCATCTTCTGATGGCACAGATTTCAATCCTGTTTGGTCTAAAGAGGCATGTCTTGATCTTGTTATTAGAATGTCTGGAACAACCTCCTGGAGAGGGAGAAAAAATGACACCTTCTTTAGGAGGGGAACTGGAAGTGGGACTTGAGTCTTTTTTGGCATACTTGAAAGATGTGAGGCTACTTTCAGCAGAAGAGATACGTTTTAAGACATGAAGTTCTGAACGGGAAGATCTGATATCCCCTTCAGGAAATGGGACAGATTTCAAAACCCTTTTGGTAGAATTGAAAAGTCTAGGGCCTTTCTTGGGAAAAGAGGAACGCCTCTGGCGTTCTTTATGAGAAGAGGTAGGGACAAAGTCATCATGTTCACAAAGTGATAGTCCCAGAAACTCTGTTGAAAAGGAAGTTTCCACAGTGCCTTGGGTAGATGGCGTAGGTTCTAGAAGCCCCTAGGCTGGTTGAGAAAGTTCTAGAGTTTCCTGGGAAGATGCTGGTGTTCCCAGAATCCTTTGTTCAGATACTAAAATGCCCAGAGCACCTTCATTAGTTTTCAAAGGCCCGAGAGCCCCTGGCACAGATGGCAAAGATTCTAGAGTCCCTGACACAGAATCTGAACTTGTAAAAGTTCACTGGGTAGATGGCAGTGGTTCTTCTGACTCTGGACTAAGTGATGAAGAAGGTTGAAACCTGAGGGAGGTTTTTGCAGGTGACAAAGGCTCTATAATCTCTTGGGCAACAGGTGCTATTTCTGCAGTGTTTTGCACACATGGCAATGTTTCTAGTGTGCCCAGGGTAGATTCAGAAAGACCAAAATCTTCTGAGTTAGATGATGAATATCCTAAAATCTCTTTTTCCAAAGAGGTTCCTAGGGGCTCTTCGGATAACAAGAAAGTTTCTGGAGACCCTTGGGTAGATGTCAATGTTCCTAGAACACCCTGGGCAGACAGGGAAGGATTGAGAGACAATAAGTCAGGCTGTGACACTGTCAAATCCAATTGGACAGATGGAGAAGATCCTAGACTCCCTGTGGTAGATGCTGAAAATTTGAAATCTGGTGAAGCATTGGGTGTTCTGGACTTACCATGGGTACAGGTGTAACCTTCCAGAGTCCCCTGTAAAGACAGACAAGGGCCTCCAGCTTCTTGAACAGATAACCAAGGTCCTGGATTCACTTGAACAGATAGCGACATTGTCAAAGGCCCTAGGGAAGATGATACAGATCCTAGTGTTCCTTGTCCAGATAAAGAAATTACCATAGGACCTTTGGAAGAATGCATAGATCCTGAAGATTCTGAAGCAGGTGGATCTGTGTGTTGGGCCCTTTGAGCAGAATTCAAAGACTCATTTGGTCCCTGGCATGAAGAAGAAGGTCCTAGAGTACCTTCTGTAGGTTTTGAGAGATCAAAAGTCCCTTCTACAGAAAGGGAAGTATCCGAAAGGCTTAGGGAAGAAAGTAAGGGAATAAGGTGGGCAGATATTGAAAGTTCCAGAGGTGAGCCACCAGATACCACATGTCCTGTGGTAGATGTTGAAGATTTTTGCACACCTGGTGCAGATGATGAATATCCTAGAGGGCACTGGGGAGATGGCAAAAGCTCAACAAAGCCTTGTGCAGTTGCAGAATTGGTCAGAGGTCCTTGTTCAGATTTTAAAGTTCCTGTTTTCTTTTGAGCAGGGTGAGTATATCCCTCACACACTGGAGTAGATGGTGAATCTGCCACTATGCAGGGTGTAGAGGTGCACTGTTTGCCTGTACCTTGTGTATGTAAAGGACTTGAAAACCTTTGGGGGGATGTAGAATGATGGGCAGAACTTTGCATAGATGTGGATTGACATAATGTCCCCTGTGTAGATAAACAGGGACCCACAGCTCCATGAGCAGAAACTGAAGATGCTTGAGTTCCTTGTTCTGTAGAGGAAAGACCCAGAGGATTAGAAAATCCTTCAGAACATTGTGATGTATTTATCATTGCCTGGGCTGAGATGGAAAGTTTCAGAAGCCCCTGGGATGATTGCAAAGGTGCTAGACACCCTTGACTGGATGCAAAAGTTTCTGCACCTACTTGGGTAGAAGATGAATGTCTACCAGGTTCTGGAGGTGATGGTGGCAAAGTTCCTAGAGTCACTGACACATGTTGAGAAGATGCTACATCCTCCCTCACGAGGGGCGAATGGCCCAAGGTACTCTGTGTTTCTTTGTCTTGCCCCACAGAAAAAGTTTCCTCTGCTGCCCTGGAAAGTTCCTTGGGCTTTTGAGAAGATAGCAAAGCTCCTAGAACCCCTGGAGCAGGTCCACTACTCTGTGGGGAACATGATGTGCATTGTCCAGTATGTTGAGCAGGTGGAGAAAATGTAAGAGCCCTCTGGGAAGGAGTGGGATGTTTCAAAGACTTTGGAACAGATGACACAGTTTCTATATGCTCTTGTTTGGATGTGGATGTTCTCAGAGACTCTTGGGCAGACAGGGAAGTTCCCAGAACCCCTTGTGCAGATGACAAAGATCCCAAAGTTCCTTCTGCAGATAAGGGAATTACCAGAGGCACTTGGGCACATGGAAAAATTCCTAGTTCCTGCTTGTCACTTTCTTTATAACCTAGAGTCCCTGAGCTAGGACACAAAGGTTCTTTAATCCCCTGGGCAGCTATGGGCTTTCCCAAAGTGGTTTCTGCACAAAGGGAAGCTTGTGCAGGCATCTGAGTAAATGCTGAGGGTAATGGAGAAATTTGTGCCACTGTAGGCGGCTCAAGAGCTGCTTGGGAATATAGGGAACTTGACACAGTTTTTTGCAAAGATAATGGAGGGGCTGGACTTGCTTGTTTTGGTGAGGAATGCTTCGGGGCACGGGGCAAAGTTCCTGTAGTCCTTGGCACACACAGAGACCTTCCTAAAAAACCTGAGACAGAAGACAAATGCTTATGAGTACACTGGGCAGACTCAGATGTTCCCAGAGTCTTTTGATAAGATGATGACTGCTGGAGAGGATGTTGAGTACATCGTGACTGGCACAGAGTTGCCTGAGCAGATATGGAAAGTTTGGTAGACAGAAAATGTGCTAGATCACTGGAGACTTCTAAAAAAGATTCCTGAGATCCATGATCATATAGTGAATGTCTGGAAGGCTCTGAGGAAGATGGCAAAGGGCCTGTAGTCCCTTGGAAAGAAGGTGAGGTATCCTGAGATTCTACCATGTGTGATGAGTGCCCTAGCTCTTTTTGGGTAGATGTTGAATTCTCTGGAAACTCTGGGGTAGATGGGAAAGAACCCACAGTTTCTTGAACAGCCATAGAATGTTCTAGAGGCCATTGTTTACATCCCACAGTTGTGAGAGTCCCTGCTGTCGTTAGGGGAGCTTTCAGAGCACATCGTGCAGATGATTAAGGTTTCACACTCCCTTTGGAAGATAACAATGTTTTTTTAGTTTTAGATGGCAAATTTTCTAGAGTCCTAGTTTCAGATTTGGGCAGTTGCCTAGCCCCTCTCGGAGACAGAGAATGTTTTTCAGCCCCTTGATTAGATGGCAATACTTTTTCCTACTTTGGGCATGTTGAGTAGATCCTAAAGCCCCTTTATGACATGGTGAAGGGCCTCCAGTCCCTTGCTCTGATATAGATTGTCCCAGATTGTCATTTTCTGTTTGGTATTCTGTCCCTTCCCCTTGTTCAGATATCAAAGGCTCTAGGGTACCTTGTGCAGAAAGATTTTTAGATGCTTTAAAAGAAGTGGAACTTTTCAGAGATGTTTGGGCTAATGGCACACATTCTAAACAATTTTTTTTAGATGTGGACTTTCCCTTAGACCCTTGGAACTTTAGAAAAGGTTGCGTAGTTTTGAAGTCTATTTTGGAAAGTGACAAATCACTTTGAGCATGGCAAACATGTTCTGGAGCCTTTTGGAGAGATGAAGAAATTACCTGAAGCCCTGGAGCAGATGGTAAACATACTAGAGCTTTTGGGGTAGACAGAGAAGGCCCCTGAGCCTTTTGGGAAGATACGGATTGTACAGCATGCCCTTGGATAGATTGGCAATTTACCATAGTTCCTTGGTCATTTGTGGAACATTCCAAGGCCTTTGGGAGAGACATAGATGGTGTGGGACTCAACTGAGGATTAGTTACAGCTTTTGAAGTTTCTTTGGCATCAGGAGATGATGCAAGCCCCCGTTTTGCAGACGGAGGAAGGTCGAAACTGTCTTCATCAGATGGGAAACTTCTGAAGCCTCCTTTGTCAGAAGGATCAACCCTTAACCTGTTTTTCCTAGAAACTCGATGCCTGGGGACCACTTTGTTAGACAGAGAACGTCTACTAGTTCCCCCCAGAGAAGCCATGTAAAAGGAACACTCTTGGGTAGGTGGAAATAATTGTAGAGCACCCTGTTGAGATATAGTACATCCTAAGGCCTCTTGCTGAGATGGAGAAGGTCTTAATGTGCCCTGTGTACCTGTGCAAGTCTTTACTGTGGCTTCAGCATGTGGGGAAGGTACTAGAGCTACCTGTGTAGATGTGGTCTCTCCTAGAGCACCATGAACATATGTGAGCGGTCTAAGAGCCTCATGGGCAGGTAGGGAAGTTTCTAGACCTCCTCCTTGTGTATATGTGGAAGTTCGAAGGGAACATTCTTCAGCTGAATACACCTTTTGTATAGAAACATCAGGCTTCATGGCCATTTGGATGGGCAAAACAGCTTCCAAGCCCCCTTTGGAAGATAAGGTAGAATCCAGAGCCTTGAAAGTATTTGGAATATGTTTTGGAGACACTTGTGGGCATGGAGAAGGACCAACAGCCCTTTGTGCAGATGAGGAAGAGTCTATAGCACCTTGTGTAGTTGGAGAAGATGGCTGATCCTCTTGAAGAGATAGGGAAGTTCCCATAGCCTCCTGTGAAGTTTGGGGAGATCCCATGGATTCTTGTGCATAGGTGGAATCCAAAGAATTCCCTTTTTTAGATGTACAGGATGCTACAGACCCTTGTGTATGCATATCACATCCCACAGCCCCTCTTACACATGGGATTGGATCCAGAACATTCTGTACAGGTGGAATATGTCCTAGAACATCTTTTGTAGATGTGCCACATCCACAAGCCATTTCTACAGGCGGGCCTGTGGCTAGAACTCCTTTTGTATATGTATTCTGTCCCACAGTCCCTTCCTGAGTTGGGTTAGTACTTGGAGAAATTTGTACAGGTTTGGAAAATCCTAGCATATCTGATGTGTTAGTAGAAATTTTAGAGCCTCTTCTACTGATACAGAATGATCTAGATTCCCATGGGGAGGCAGGGAAGGTTGTATTGTCTCAGCACACTGTACAAGTATGGAACTTGCATGGCTCACTGGCAGTGTTTTGGTACAACCTTGGCTCTTTTGGTCCTGATGACAAGTCAGGAGGGCCCTTTTGGATGGTAGGGAATATATGAATAATTCTCTGTCAGATATGGACATTTTGAAGACCAGCTGTTTAGAAGGAGCATCTTTCATTGTCCAATTGCTGGAATGGGAACTTTCAGGATCCCTTTTCACAGAAGGAGAATATGTTATTGTCCTTTTATGTGGGAGAGCAGACTTGAGAACATGTCTTTGACCATCTCCTGTAGAGGGAGACAATTCTAGTGCTCCCCTGACAGATTGGGACGGTCTCAGAACCCCTGGTGAAGATGGTGAAGGTGCTAGATGACTTTGTGTGTGTGCAGAAGGCACAAGAGTCCCTTGGGTGGCCTTGGGTGTTCCCACCACATCTTGTGTCTGTGTGGAACTCTCAAGAACTCCTGAAAATGACAAAGGTCCTTGAGCTCCTGGTATAGATGTTGGAAGTTTTTTCTCCACGTGGGCAGGTGTGAGCGTTGTGAGGCTCACATGGGAACTTGTGATTGCATTTAGCCCCCTTTGGACTGTAATAGATGATCTAAGCCCATTTTTTAATGGTGTGGGACTTTGAAAGTCCTCCTGGATTAAAGGGGAAGTTCTGAAATCCCCTTGGTCAGCAGGGTCAGTTCTCAAGCTCACTTTACTAGAAGCAGATTTCTTAGGGCACTTTGGGGATGAGGGGGAACATTTTTGGCTGCCTTTGTGAGAGGACTTATCTCTCTGCCCTGCTTTGGCAGCTGTCAAACATGTTAAACTCTCCTGAGAAGAAGTGGTATGACTTGCTCCATTTGTGAAAAATGAGAAGTCACTGATCTTACTTTTGTTAGAAGAAGGTTTGGAGCTGTCTTTTTCTGATGGGGCCTGTTGTAGGTCCCCTTGACCAGAGGGGTCTTGCCCAACATGCTTTGGAGGAGAAGTGGAAAATTTGGAGACCTGTAGGGTAGGGGATAAACTTTTCAACCTCCTTCTGGAAGAGGAGACATGTATGATTTTTCTTTCAGGACAAGTGGAAAGTCTTTGGGATGCCTGGGCAGATGTGGAATGTCCCACAGACCCTTGAAAACCTTTAGTTATTTCCAGAACATTTTGGTGGGATAAAGAGCATCCCTGAGCATCTGGAGGAGAAGTGGAAGATCCCAGAACTCCTTGGCTAGATAGGGAAGGGTGTAGGGAACCTTGAATGTGTGGGGAAATTACCTGTTCACGTTGGCCTGCAGAAGACTCAGCAGAAGATGACCCAGGCACAGTAAAAGAATCAGCGGAAGATGACCCAGGCACAGCAGAATAGTCAGCAGAAGATGTTCCAGGCACAGCAGAATAGTCAGCAGAAGATGTTCCAGGCACAGCAGAAGAATCAGCAGAAGATGGTACAGGCACAGCAGAAGAATCAGCAGAAGATGGCCCAGGCACAGCAGAAGGGTCAGCAGAAGATGGCCCAGGCACAGCAGAAGGGTCAGCAGAAGATGACCCAGGCACAGCAGAAGAATCAGCACAAGATGTACCAGGCACAGCAGAAGAATCAGCAGAAGATGCCCCAGGCAGAGCAGAAGAGTCAGCAGAAGATGACCCAGGCACAGCAGAAGAATCAGCACAAGATGTGCCAGGCACAGCAGAAGAATCAGCACAAGATGTCCCAGGCACAGCAGAAGAGTCAGCAGAAGATGTTCTAGGCACAGCAGAAGAATCAGCACAAGATGTACCAGGCAGAGCAGAAGAATCAGCACAAGATGTTCCAGGCACAGCAGAAGAATCAGCAGAAGATGTCTCGGGCACAGCAGAAGAATCAGCACAAGATGTTCCAGGCAGAGCAGAAGAATCAGCAGAAGATTGCCCAGGCACAGCAGAAGGCACAGCAGAAGATGGCTCAGGCACAGCAGAAGTGTCAGCAGAAGATGGCCCAGCCACAGTGTGATCTTCTTTGAAGTTTGAACTGGCATCTTCAGTACTGTGTTTTGTAGATGTTGCAGGTACACTGCAACCCAACTGGTCAAAGTCCATAGGTTCTTCAAACCCAGTAGACACTGCCCGGCTTTTCTTCACCTTCCCAGGTATGGGCATAGAAGATGAGGCCACTCTTTTTCTGGTGGCAGGCTGTAAAACAGATGGTCTGGTGTCCCTAGTCAGTGGGTTACTCATGCCCTCAGGAACCCTCAGAGGCAGTGGAACTGTCAATGTCCTGTTCTCTTTAAGATCCCTCAGAGGGTCCAGGGTACTCTTATTGGCTGAAGCCTTTATAAGAGCTTTGAGTTCCTGTAGCTTTTCTGTAACCTTAGCGTCCGGTTTCTTGAATCTCTGGTCTTCATAGGGCTTTGTGCACCTGAACTTGTGCCTAGTCGGTCTAATGAGTCCCGGAGGTACAAAGTCCTTCGGGTTTCTGCTGATCAAGTGCTTCCCCCATTGGGGGACACTGAAGGGGGTCCCAGGCCGTGGAGGCTGGGAACCCTGCAAGTGCTTCCCCCCTTGGGGTAGGGTGTGAATATCCGGTTGGGGGACACTGAAGGGAGTCCCAGGCCGTGGAGGCTGGGAAAACGGAGGTCTACGGTCAGAGGGTAAAGTCCTTGCTGAGGCTCGCTGGCCTCTCTCCACACGTCTGGCCATTTTGAGTCATTAAGGAAATTGAAAGAAGAAATGGGAAAGGGTCTACTACCCCTTGAAGGGGCAGCGAATGTACTTGCCAATGGTGATTCACAGAAAGTAGCAGTTAAGCAGGATGGTTTGAGAGCGACTTTCTCTCCCGAGAAATGTGGACATGTCCAGGAGGTGAAGGGCACAGAACTAGAGTCACCGTTGTTCTCGAGAATCAAGCATAGCTCCACAGCGGCGGTCCTCGGGCCTGCACGGGCCTGTCTCGAGCTGCCTCACCTGAGAGTTCTGCTTGTAGTAGCAGGGCAATCATCCAAGCGTTCTGAATGGGGAGGGACACTGAGGACCGTCTTCCTTAGAGTCCAGAGTGCTACCTGGTCTGGTGCCCACTGTCAGGGGCCATGACAATGAATTGTTGGAGCATCATGATTGGAAAGGGCAAGGGGTGCTTAGGAGACTGTGCTCTCAAGTCCCATTTGTGCCAGGATAGAACCCTCTAACCGGAGGCCATCGATGTTGCAGTGATGTCTGTTGGAGCCTCGTATCTGGATGGGAAAGGTTGATCCAGAACCTTGCTAATCAGAGTCTGTGGGGGCTAGACAGTCATTTGCATTTGTGTTACGGAAAGAACAAGTGTGAGAATTTGAATAGAGCTTAGAATGTATGGAATGATATTACAGAGAGTATTCTGTATTTTAAAGATGATCTATTCTAGATATATTTATGACAACTCTGAGCCTTCCTGGATGCAGAAAGACATCTCTAAATGACTAAATAATGCTTACTCTGCAATATTACTATTGTGCAAATAATATGCTATTATAGGTATTGTTTGGAAAATAAGAACAAACAATAGTCTCCTTAAAGTACAGATGCAAGTTGTATTTCAAACACTTCCATCTGTGTTTGACTAAGTGCATTAGATTCAGAACACAGATGCAGTTGGACTCCTGAATGTAGCACCTATGGCCTTAAACAATTGCTTTGCCTGTCCCAGTTTACAGGTTGAGTTCCTGTAACATTTACATGTTTGGGTTACTTTTGGAAGGTCATCCAATTCTCCTGAAGACACAATAAACTAATGACTCACATTAGTGGCTCTGCCTGGGCCGATCGGTTTCATTCCAGTGACACAGCTGGAGCATAGTTGCACAGAATGATTTTTGAAACCCTTAGCCAAGTTGATTCTTTGAAAGGTCATGTTTGTATAGCAGTTGATACACTGAGAAAGTGTAAAATTGCTTATACATATGAAGATACCATTTTACTGACATGAGAAACTTGATTTGGTGGTTATACACCTTGCCAGTGTATTTGAGCAGTTTTTGATCTTGATGGATGAAGGGCATTTGTTTAGGTGCTATATTTGATTTTTTGTGAATGATTTCTGTTTCCCTTTGCCTACACAACCAATAAGCTTTGCATCATTCAGAAGCATAGGGGCACTTTCCTATCATATAATTATTTCCCTGTGCCACTAGCTTGGTGCTTTGTTCCATTCTTTCTCCTTGAAATTTCCAAATGCTTCATTACCCACTTTCTTGGTTTAACCCCAATATATCCCAATAATTTCAATTTTAAAGGCATCTGCTGCCAGGAAAATCCGTTCTTTTCTTACAGTCTGGGGTAAATTCTGTTCTTGACTAATTCTGTCTTTACAGTGCTTATCCTCATACTAGTACATATCATAACTTTTGTCTTGCTTATCTGAATTTCCTGTTGGTCTTTGACAATCTTTGAAGAGATTGAATTTACATACCAGAATATTCCTGCTAGGCATGAAGAACTTGCTGCAGGGTAAAATGGACAGGATATTATAGGTATCAATTCAGATAATAAACACCTTTTAAGAATTGATTTGGCAATTCTAATGTCAGCACAAAATGGGTTTCTCAATTTAAGTTACAGTGACTATGTTTAGTTCACATAATCTACCAAGGTAAACTGAGTAGTGGTTTATATGTCCACGAATGACTGCTTTAAACATGGTAATATTTAAAAGAAATTTCAAATTTTCACTTTGAAATTAAATGTCTGAAGATGATTACTTGATTTATGATTGGCTAAGATTTCTGTGAATTATTTTACATACTTGTGAATGTTCCCTAAATAATATCATTATTAATAATAACATTGTAAACTTGTTCAAATAAAACAACTTTTTTGCATAGTAAATTTAGAAATGAAATAACTGAATAGTATATCTTGTAGCATTTAACTCAGTAATTAATATTCAATGGACTGCTCTCTGCAAACTGACTCTGGGGATCCATTGCTGAGGAAAATACCAACACAAGTCAGCGAACATGAAGAAAGCAGGCTGTTGCCTACACAGGGCAGTTACTCTTACATTCTAGTGCTTTTGATGCAGGAAGATACTCTGGAGCCTAACAAAAGAGAAATGTAAACACTAACTCAGCCACAAAATCTTTGATATGAATCTGTTGTGCTTACAAGATATGCTAGGTTTATGTTGGTAGAGAACTTGTGGGAGTGAACAAACAGTAACTGATTTCACCTAAGGTGCACTCCTCAAGATGGAACCCATATGAAAGACTGCTCATGTGACCAAGAACCTGAGACTAGATAGCCCAGATACCTAGGGTATAGTCAAATAATAGTGGTCTACAAAAGAAGAGAAATGGAGTGATGAAATGACTCCTACTGATACTTTCCTATTCTCATAGATCAGTACCTTATTTGTCCATCACCGCTTCACTCAGAGGCCAGGGAATGCTGCAGAAAGGCAGGCAGAGTGTAAGAGCCAGACAGGGATTGAGGCCATCAGAGACCCTTAGAGTCTACTGAACAGGGCTCATATAAACTCAGAGAGACTGAAGCATCAAGAACAAGGCTTTCTCTAGTCTGAAGGAAGGAAGTCATATATATATATATATATGTCATATATACATATATGTATGTCTACACATATACATATATATACATACATATATACACACACATATATATATACATACACATACATACATATGTATACATGTATACATACATATATATGTATATATAATATATATGTATATGTATACACACACACACACACACATATATATATATATGGTTTTGTTATACACAGTATTGGGACTGGTTAGACAGGTAAGTGGTAACTCAGCTATGCCAGCTAATCTGTTTGATCCTCAAGATGTGCATCATAGAAGGAAAGACAATGTACTTCTGACTTCCATATGTATGTTATGTGCCCTTCAAAACTTAAATAATAATGTTACACAGATAGATGTCAGATGCTGTGCAAGAGGAACAACAAAACCATTAGAACTTATGGCCTGTGGCCCACCATTAGCCCAAGCGCTGTGGGTGTGCCTGAGAGAGGCAGAGCCCCGAGGACTATATTTCCTGAGGACTTCATGTGATTGTGGAGTTTCACTCTGCTTGCTACCCTCACATCACATCCATCATAATCTATGAGTTGTATGAAAATTCTAAGGGGGAGTGTCCTAGACCCTCATTGGACAATGTCATTCTCACCCAAGTGTTAGTTAGATTGAACTTCTTCAAGCATTGACGCTGGGGCAGATAAATGATTCAGCCACCACTCTTGGAAAGAACTACTATGAACAAGCATGCTTTTCTTGCAAAAGCTGACCTAGTGATCAGGTGATGATTAATTCCTTGTACCCACTTTCCCCCTCCATCTCCTGATATGATTTAATAAAAAGAAAATGGTTAACGGATAGATGTGCACCCTGAGGAATCAAAGTAGAAATGGCTGATTGGTTTTTTTTTTATATAAAAGTTTAGTTCTGTGATTCTGTGATAAATTTTTAAGATTTATGTAAGATTACCTTTTTACATAAATAATAAAGTAATTGATCCTTTATAACTGCAAATTGAAGCCTGTTACTCTTAGACAGACAGACAGACAGACAGATGCCTACTGGGCATGGCTTGAGCATGTATGAGACCACACACCTCCTCCAGTGTCACCCTGCCTCAAACAAAGAAACACCTACTCCAACAAGGCTATACCACCTAGTACTGCCTATGGGCCTTTGGGGACCAATTACATCAAAGTACCACACCTACCTAGCTACATGCATACATATATTCATGGATAAGTGATAGAGAGAGGGGGTGTGGGTGGACAGAGTGAGGGATAGACAGATGATAGATACTTACATTCATAACTACATAAATACATACATTCATACACACACACACACACATATATATATATATAATATATATATATATATGATGGATAGACAGGCAGATAGATGAGATGATAATCTAAACACTAAAGATATGGTGCCCTTTACTTCATACACACACACAGTGAGCATAGTTTACTATTCTAAATTAACACATAACAATTGGACATTCAAATGTCAAAGTCTTCTACAAAATATAAAATGTTCATTTGATGTGCATAGATTTGATTAATAACTACGTTTTCCTTTGTTTCTGGCTATTTTTAGGAATTACACCCTAAAAACTCTTTCTCATAGTTGTTCATTGCTTCAGTTATTACTGTGTACTAACTGATACTTATAATCCAATAGACAGCAATGCTACAGAAGGTATTTGTAGTGCTGGTGATATTCAGTCATACACCCTCTGTTCCAAGATATATCTGTTTTAAATATATCAGGAAGTAATGGTCTTCCAAAAGACTTTGCATACACTTTTTTTGACGTAATATCAAAGTCCGAGCCTACCTCAGGCAATGTGGAACATTCCAGGTACTGCCTTATCAGCTAGCAGCTCCTCCTCAGAGACATATCAGTTCCTTGTAGTGAATGTGGTGCTAGGTCAGGCAGCAGTCTGAGCATCCATCAGAAAACCTGGCTGGCAGTCCCACACTGGTTCTCCTTCTTAAGCATATGTTCAGCTGCTAGGTCTAGGTATGAAATGTGGGGAACACATCATTTTGGTTTCTGCCTTGAGGCAGTGAGCTTCTGTTCTGGGCTGCACTTGCTAAGCTTGGGCTCTGAAACTTACAGCCTGGGAGGTCTGGAGGTCACTTTGGGTGGATGGAAATAATATAGGTCCTAAAGATAGGGTGGGGAATGTCTGAGGACCCTGCACTAGAGGAGGACAATGTGATGTCCTCATTGGTTAGAAAGGCATATTTGAAGATGGCCTGGGGAAAATGAAATCTGAGACCCACTGGAAAATCAGAGGCAGGAGTTTGGAAGGATCTGAGGAGGCACAATTAAGTACTTAGTGAGTACACTCCCACAGGAAATCAGTTTGAAGTTCTGAGAACCCTTTGGATACTGGTGGACTGTAGTTCTATATTAGAACAGACAGCATGGAATCCTTTGGTGAGAAGAGGAATATTTCAGGTATAATTAGGGAGAGGAAATAGTCTAGAAGCCAATTCAGTAAAAGAGGGTACAAAGAGAAGTTTGGGTAAGGGGAAACATATCCAATCTCCCTGTGTGCAGAGGAGGAATTGTTTCTGCATCTCTGGGGACATGTGATAGATCCAAGATGCTCTAAAGTAGAAGGATGAGATTGGAGTTCCCCAGGATTGTGTGGAAGAGGCTCAGCCTCTCTTACTCTTTATGTCTGGAGCACTATTGAGCAGAAGTTGAAAGTTGATTGATACCTTGAGAATTATAGAACATTCTAGGCACTCACTCTTTTACCAGCTCCTAACTTGAAATCACAATCTAGAGTACATATCATCTGAATGTCCATGCTAGGCACAACTGTCTTAGAAGTCTTCTAAGAGGCTGGAATGCAGTAGCCTCATATTCAGTGTCTTCCTCAAATATATGTCCATCCACACATTCCTCTGCATGGAGGACAGATTCTCTGTGTCTATGGGACCAAAATGAAGAAAGTAGTCTGATTTACCCTTGCCTTGATACTCTTGTCCTTGGGACCTCAGACCATGGTTCTCTGAGATCTTTTAGGTCAAAACAGTGCTTCCAAGATCACTGAAATTAGAAGTTGCATGTAGGAGATGTACTGGGAAGATGGTGACTTTGTGGGGTTTCCTCGATCACACAGGCCAGGTCTGGAGCACTCTCTCTTATGAATGTCTAAATCTTCCTGTGAAGAATGGGGGAGGAGCTTGGGCAGCTTTTCATGGAAGCAGCACTGTTGTGTTCTTCCTCAAAGAGGTATTGTGCCAGGCTCATGGAAATAAGGGTGTCACAACACCCTGGTCCTAAGTAGGATTTCTGAGAAACTGTGAAAAGTGAAATGCTATACCTATTTGTCAGAGGGATAAAATTTCTGGCTATTTTCAATAAAATAAAACGGACCATTTCTCATTGAAGTAAATGTAAATACCTTGTGGAGCCAAGGAAGTTCCAGTGCTGCTTGATCAGCTTCCATTTTTTCTGTATTTATAATATTCATATATTTTTCAGCTATGTGGAAGGCCAGACTATAATTGTTGCATTATTTCAACAGGTCAGATGTTTATCTTTGGTCTATGAAGCATTTGGTCAGAGGAGACAAGTCCAAGGCCTCTTTCTTCAGAGCAGTAGTGTCTTATAATATATGTAGCAAGAAGAAGTTTTGAAGTAATCCTGGACAGTTTCAAATATGACAGGCATACAAAGTCAATATAACATGAAACATTGACAAGAGAGATGGTAGGTCTGAATCCCTGTTGGGCAAAGAGGGATATTTCAGACCGATGTTGACATTGGGGTAAGATTTTGTTGCTCCCTAGACACAGGGGTGTAAGACTAAATCTTTTTGAGTAGAAGTGGAATGTCTGAGGCTCCTGTAGGTAGGATGAGAGATAATGAAGGCCATCTATGAAAGGATGACATTTACAGACATCTTGGAGAGACAGGGATGTATACAGATGTGTCCCCAAAAATTCTACCAGAGAACTACTACATCTGATAAACAACTTCAGCAAAGTGGCTGGTTTTAAAATTAACTGAAACAAATTAGTAGCCTTCCTCTACTCAAAGGATAAAAAGGCTGAGAAAGAAATTAAGGAATCAACAGCCTTAACAATAGTCACAAATAATACAAAGTATCTTGGTGTAACTTTAACCAAGCAAGTGAAAGGTCTGTATGACAAGAAGTTCAAGTCACTAAAGAAAGAAGTCAAAGAAGACCTCAGAAGATGGAAAGATATCCCATGATCATGGATTGGTAGCAATAACATAGTAAAAATGGCCATCTGACCAAAACAATCTACAGAGTCAATACAATCCCCATCAAAATTCCAACTCAATTCTTCACAGCAATAGAAAGCAATTCTCAATTTCAACTTGAATAACAAAATACCCTGGACAGAAAAAGACCATCCTCAACAAGAAAAGAAAAGAGAGCATTTAATTGGCCTCCTTACACTTTCAGAGGTTAGTTCATTATCAGCATGGCAGGGGCATGGTGACCTGCAGGCAAACGTGGCTAGAACAGTAGTTGTACATACTGATCCACAGACAGAAAGAGAGACTGGGTCTGGCATTGGCTTTTGAAACCTGAAAACTCAACCTGGATTCAATACCACATATCCTCCAACAAGGCCATATCTAATCCAATAAGGTCACACCTTCTAATTTTTCTCAAATAGTTTCACTCACTAATGAATAAGCATAGAAAATGTGAGTCAGTCTTATTCAAAGCATCACTCCCTGCAAAACATCAAAGATACTAGAGCTCTACACATGCCCATGCATATATTCCTCAGATCCTCTACACTATAGCTAAGAGAGCTTTATGAAAGTCTTCACCTTTACCTCTCCTTGAGAGACACTCGTTTTTCTGCAAAGAGGCTTTTATGGGAGCTTTGTTTTTCAGAATATTATGTCATCCTTCTCCTCATTTTACATTGTATGCACATGTAACATAATCACAGCTTGGTCAGTTATGTATATAGATAAAAGTCTACTTAATAATGAGTGTGTGTTTCCATGTGTGTGTGTTTCTCTGTGTGTGTGTGTGTTTGTGCGTGTGCATGTGTGTGCCTGTGTGTGTGCATGTGTGTGCATGTGAGTGTGTGTTTGCGTGTGTGTGTGCGTGTGTGTGTGTGTGTGTGTGTGTGTGTGTGTGTGTGTGTGTGTCTGTGTGTGTCCTTTATTCAAAGAGCCCTAGGTTGGGACACTGGAAAAATACATGGATAGATTCTTCAGCAGCTAAGAGCTCTTTGTTCCTCCAGTGTTCCTGAGATCAGTTACCAGCACCCATGTCATGAAGCTCACAACTGCCTGCAACTCCAGCTACAGAGGATCCAATGACTCTGGGTTTGACACATCCACAACCTTCCTCTCCCGTAATTGAAAGTAAAAATCTAAACACAAAACAACCAACTGGGATAACTTAGTACTTGTCCTTTTATATTTTTAGGGAAAATTTTTCTGTTTACAAAAATTATAGCATTTAATGGTGAGAAAGGTCATCTATTAAAGATGGTATCAGGTGACATCAGGTGACCCTTTTGAAAATTGCAGAACTACAAGTCAGCTAGTGAGTTGTTCCATAAACAGGAGAATTCAGGCAACTCATGGAGGTCCATGGATCCATGGATTCAGGGTGCCAGGGAAATCAGTACACGCAGGGTCCTGCATGACAACAGGAAATGCTTTTGAGACATTCCAGGCTCTAGTTATTACCACTGGGTATCTCTAAATGAGTGGATGTACCCTCACAGATGTAAAATCCTGCATGCTCTTCATGGTACATGGTAGGTTGTCAACAAAGTCCACCCTGGCCCAACTTTCCCCTTCCTACCATAGAAAGGATGAGAGTTGCTGAAATCAAACACTATGGCCATCAGAGAGACCACCTGGAAGTATCTCAGTAAGAACAGCACACACTCATACTTGCATTGAGATTGAAGCTTTACAGCCATTAACGTGATGCAGGGAGATGTGGATGGGAGATTTAATGAGGAAAAAGACCATCAGACAGTTTTTATCCATATTAGCAAATGTCTCCTTCATATGTACTTCAATATTAGAAAAGTAGATTCCCACTGTGTGTTCATACACACAGGAAATAGAAAGAGAAATCATGGTCCTCTTGGCTTTTATAACCAATCCATTTCCTGCTCTGGGATGCCCTCTGCTCCATTGCACAGGGGTTGCTGACTCAGTAGGAACAAACATACTATACTATGACTTTGGCACTTTTCACTGATATAGGAGACTAGGAGGTAGTCTTTGAAGAAGGATGTGAAATAGAACCTCATTCCTTCCCTGTAATTGAGTTTGTGTGATTTCCCATTAGTGTGCCTCATCCTAAAATAGGTAAGTTAAGAATAATGGTACTATTTGTTCCTGAAATTGTTTTACAGAATAATGTCAAACATAGTTACTGAGATGTGCCCATCTGTCAACAAAAACCATAATTTAAGATCCAGATTCTACCTTTTCTCCTCAGAAATTGTCCCAGAGGTTCTGGTAGTCATGTCATCTTGGACTACTTCAATATTAGAAGCCATTAGATCATCACTGACCTTGTACATCTTTTCTGGGACACATATGCTTAGGACTTTGTCCTCTACATTGACACACATTCCCACATCAGAGTTAGTTGTGAAAGTCTCACATTTTAATATTACTATTCTTTATTTGATTGTCAAGACAGGGAGTCACTGTGTAGCCTTAGTTGTCCTAGAATTCACTCTGCAAATGTGGCAGGCCTCAAATACAGAGATCCACATGACCCTCTTCCTCTTGAATGCTGAGACTAGAGCTGTACAGCATTCACCACAATCTTGCTTCACAATATATTTCTCAGTAGTATGATCCTGGATTTCTTCAAGGAAGGTACATGCCTGCTTCCAGGGATGCACAAGTTTCCTTCTTTTACATTTTCTCTTTCCCTGGGGTATATAACTGGTGTGATTCAGTCACCACAGATTCTGTACAAACTCTAGAAGTACTCTAAGTTATGGTCTGAGGCATAATGTGAACTACACCTTAAACAAGGAAGTATGATACGGAAAACAAACTTAGATTTCTAGCATCATAATTATATATTAGCATGTATTGTGGTTTAGTGAAAGTGTGACTTGCTTAGATCTACAAAAGCAGACCCCTTCTGGTCATGGCTGGAATATATATTACAGGGAATATATATTACAGAAAACATTCAACAGTAAGTATGAACAATATTAATTCTCATACTATGTGAGGAAGCAGGCAGTCCTACTTGTGGCTTTGATAGTTTTATGTGTGAATGTGACTTAGTCCAGGAAAGATGAGCTAGGTTTGTTTTATAGGCTGTGGAACTATTTCTAGAAGACATAAGCATTTCAGTCAGCAGGGTGAATGAAAGCCAGATGTATTCAATAGTGTGAACAGAAGCATCCAGCACACACAGGGCACAGACACCATGGAGACTATACCCTGTGTGGAGTTGTGTAGGATGACTTTAGAAACTGTGAGAAACAGATTCTTTTCATGTCAGCCTTCTCCTCATGGCATCTTCTCTACACTATATAATAGTAATATTTCTTTAAATACCAGAAGTAGGATAATATTTCAATTCCTCTTTTAATGATTTGTTTGTTTCCTATAGTTGAATACACTGTCACTGTCTTCAAACACATCTGAAGAGGACATCAGATCACATCACAGATGGTTGTGAGCCACTGTGTGATTGCTGGGAATGGAACTGTGTCCATCTGGAAGAGCAGTCAGTGCTCTGAAGGGCTGAGCCATCTCTCCAGCCCTTATTCCTATTCTTAAATATTATATTAGGAGGGACATTCATATATAAAAGTTGAAAATGTCTTTCATGACATTACAGTGATTTACTAGCCTATGCAAGTGACTAGGTTCAATACCCAGAAAAACACACATCCACATCCACATGCATACACACAGACACAAACACACACACACACACACACACACACACACACACACACACACACACACACACCAAACATGCAACATGCATACAGGCACACACAGTTCTTATTCATCAAAACAGTTTCAGTCCTTACATGTATTTTCCATTGTTGTCTGAACCAAACAATCTTGGTTGGGAAGGTGAAAACATAAACATAAACAAATGTCAAGACAAGCAGGAGTTGTGTCCCCTGCAGTGCAGGGAATTTTCCTCATATAAAGGAAGTCAATGATTCCACATTAGACAGGAATTTCAGAAATAGTCACCATGAAGCAACATCACTGAGTCTATTAAGTAGTAAGACAAAGAGTCATGTAGAAAAAGGACACAAGACACTATGCAAGTAAGCACAAGAATTGGGTGGGCATATGCTTTTCAAGAGGATGTGCCCCGTAGGTGGCATTGAGATGCTTATACTTATGAGCCTGTGGAATTTGGAGTCATATGTCTCAATGCATATAATATCAAACAAGGTTAAAAGCAAAGATTAAAATGTACCTGGGGATTTAAAATGAAGTGAAACAGCATGAGCTGGCTTTTAGGATAGCCTTTCTGTGAAGGAACATGTAAGGGGCTTTTCAGTGTGTGGTTTGCAGATGTAGGAAGGAGAAGGGGGTGCTAATATAGTAAACCTGAAGACTATAAACAGTCTGGCCCAAATAAGATTTGTTGTTTATTACTTAAAATGTCCTTGGGAAACTGTGCTTCATTATCTATGCAGACTACTTTGATTTAACCAGCTGTGTTTCTAGACTCAGCAAGAAAGGCTCTCTAGATCTAAGGGTTAGGCGATACCTTCTTATCTTGATTGGCTTCACTGTTACCTGACTTTTCCTTGGCTTCTTTCCTCCTACAGAAATATCCAACTGCAGAAGAGGGATGTCCTTTAGTCAGGAAAGCTAGGTAATATGGTGGTTTATTAATAACATGTGTAACCTATCTACCCACAGACGGTGTATCCAGTCACTTTAAAGCTACTTATGGAAATGCACTCCTTCCATTAGTCCTTCCATTCCTTATTGTTTCCTCATTCTCTTGGGTGCCTGTGAAGACCATGGAATGAAGACTTCCCAACCTGCTTCTTCTGCATTATCTCCAATGCAGTCCTTTGAATTGGCAGCAAGCTCCTATTTACCAGTTAGACCAGCAGTGGCTCCACAGGAGGGAGAAGTTGATGGTCCCTATAGAATCCCATTCAGCCCCATATCTTCCAGAGCAGAAAATGTTAACACTGAAGCACTTGGGGTCAGACCTGAGCTAACAGTCTCATTGAGCCCAAGACCCCAGAAGCAATGAACAAGAGACCTACAACACCCCCATCCCAATACTGTCTTCATGCAACCAGCAATGACAGGAGAAGGCAAATGTGCACAGGCCTAGCATATGCAATGCAAACATGAGATCATGTTCTAAATAGATGATATAGTCCTAAACCAAGCCATCCAGAACATAGGACCACCAAATTCTGGTCACAGAACATTTACCTGGGTTTTGTTTTCTAAACCAGTGTTGTCTACCTAGTTTCTCTATGTACAAGCCAGGTCTGAATAAGTGCATCAGAATGAATGTCACAATTAGGTCTGCAGAAATAAAACATATTTTACCTGAGGCTACCTCAAGATTCATTTTATCTCCCCACTTTGTTTTATCTCCCCCCCTTTGTGTTATGACTCATAGCATTTAGATTTACTCTAGGTCTCTGGGCTATCCAGTCTCTGGTCTTGATCACCAAAGCAGTGTCAGGTGTAGGTCCCCTGTAGTGGGTTGGGCCTTAAGTCAATTCAGATGTTGGTTGTTTACTCCCACAGGATTATGCCACAGATGATCTAGCATATTTTGCATTTGGGACCACCATGTAGATCCAGATATTTGTGGCTGGACTGATGTTTGCCTTTCTCTTTTGGTGGCTTGCAGAGTACTTTGCTGTACCAAAGACACCAGAATGTAGGGGTGAAAGATCTGTGTGGGTAGACACCAGCTCTACACCTCTCCATGTTCAATGAGATGTGTGTGTGTGTGTGTGTGTGTGTGTGTGTGTGTGTGTGTGTGTGTGTGTGTTTCTTTAAGAATTGAAGGTTCCTCTCAGTTTGCAGAGAGCAAACTATGGTCTCAGCAATTCCTGGGGTGCTATGTGATGCTCTCAACTGGATTTTATGATCCCTGCATGGGGACCCAAGAGGGCCAATTTAGACTCCAACTTTCTCCTTATTTGGATACTACACTTGCATGGACTTCATATATTTTACAATGTTTCTACTGCAGTAATCTCCTTACCACCTCCCAACTACCCATTAGTGTTGTTTCTACCACATTCTCTTCATCAATGTCATCACCCCTCTCCCAATGCATGTAATCCTCCTATTCATGCACCCTCCCCATTCATCCACATTATCTACTCTATTCTCTCCTCCCAGAGAGATTTTTGTGTCCACTTTGTACTTCTTCTATACAGAACCTCTCTGGGTCGATGAACTGTAGCTTGGTTATTATTATTTATTTAACTGATGATAACCACATGTAAGCAAATATATCCCATATTTTTCTTTCTGCATCTGAGTTACCTCACTCAAGAAGAGTGTACTCTTCCATCCAGCTGCATGCAAATTTCATGATTTTTTTTTACTTTTAGCATCTGAGTAATACTCTTTCAGAGACCATTATGACATTCTTGTTCTGTTCCAAAACTTGTTGGAGCAGAGTGTATCAGTGGGAACAACACTTGGCCTTGTAATTTTCATAATAATAACGTTTGCCTATCTTAAGTCCAAGTTACTTTTCCAAAGTAGCTGGCCTGCCTGTCCTTTGAGGCCAGACACTGCAGTCTCTGACTTTTAGCACCTCATGATAAAACATGGGGGGATTAAGTAAAGGACTAATTGTCAGGGTTTTTTTCTTCTTTCCCAGAAGACTTGCCTCTAGCTTGTCAGGCAGGAGAGAGGTTTAGAGCAAGAGACTTGTGTTGAACCAGAAGAGAGTCACTCACAAAAGGAAAACCTTTAACACAAACAAATATACGTGAATACATAAATTCATACACAAATTCATGTATACACATCGATACATCTTCATTCATTCCTGCTGAACACAGTTGCATACTTATATCATAATTACATACTTTTACACACACACACACACACACACACACACACACACACATCCATACTTACATATGCATACAGGTCAAAAGTCCAAGTATGAGTGCAGAGAGAATTCACACACTCTGTTTGAAAGATGAGCTAACATCTTCATTTCATAGAGAATGAAAACCCTTTTATTGCTAAATGAATTAAACCAAGTCTGTAAGAAAGAGATAAGCTTTGTCCTCTTTAGTAAGACCAAGCCTGCCTTGCTGTTAAGAAAAGACGTGTTCTGTCTCATGGCAAGGAGATGCCTGCCTGCTCCTTTTGCTCTCTCTGCAGCCTCTTCTTTGTCCCTCTTTCTGTCTGCATTCTGGGTATTACTCTCTTAATTCCCAACTTCCCTCTCAATTTGTAAGTAACTCCACTCTGCTGTCTTTCTCCTTCCTCCTCCTAATTTTGCTGTCTCCTCCTGCTCTGATGTAACAATGCCATACAAGGTAATGGTCCTAGTTTTTGGTAACTTTTCTACGGCATACATCACATGGTTTTTACACGCATCCATTTTTCTTTTTCACAAAAGTTTGCTAAAATTTCAAACACAAATTCACTTCATAAATTGAATAAGAAGTTTGCGTCAGTGATGTTTGCATATGTATCCAATAAGCCTAGACATTCATTATCTGTCACTAGCTCTACAGGCTGGTGCAGAGTTAAAGAGCATAACTGAGTTATCATTGAAGTTTTGATACATAAACACAGCTATTATTATACCCTCAGTCCTTGCACCTACAATAAGTCTTTGCTTCTATTTTATAAACTTTAGTCAATTGGTTTACAACTTGTTGGAATTTGTTTGAAATTATAAATAACTGCTATCTATCTCTGAATCAACTACATTTTGACAGGTGGAGACAGACAGAGTTCTTATTGCAGTTTCAATAACAGAAAGGATTTTAATATCCTATTATATTAAAATTATATTATATAATATATTATATATTATAAAGTCACTATTATAAAGTCAAATGGACTGCTCCACATTATCTGAATATATTATACTATAGCTTTCAGGTTTGTATTGTGTGGGACCTTTGACTATGTGAATAGCTGGGTCTCATTCTTGTGCCTACTCTTGGGCTCTTTTCTTCTGTTGTCTTGTTCACGTTCTATGTGATAGTTTTGTTTTATCTTATTCTATGTTATTTTCTTATTTTTTTCATTTAATCTCTTAGAAGCCTGTGCTTTTGTAATGAGAGACAGAAACACAGGTCATCCAGATGAAAGGGGATGTGGACTGGATCTGGGAGGAGTACAGGGAGTAGAAGCTATCATTATCATATTTTAGGAGAAAACCATGAATTTGTCACAAATAAAAGTGGAAACTTTAAGGAAAACCCCCAGAGTGAAACATAATGCAAAAGGATCATGAACACAGAGATATACTAACACACATCTTCTTAGCACTGGGTCGTTTGAGTATCAGCAGTTATTCACCACTGCCTAAGCACTCCGTCCCCATTGGCAATGGACTGCTACTGCTTATCCCTTCCCCACACTTGACCTTGGGTCCCCTCTCTCCTTCCCTCTCCTTTTGCTCTGTCTTCACTTTTATTACTTGCTCTCACTCTCTCTTGCTACCTCCTCTTCTGCCAGTACTTCCTGTCTTTTTGAAATTATAGCCTTATTTTGATTGCATTTTTGAAGTATTCCTATAGTCGGTGAAGTAGAGCAATGTCCATAATCTTAGAAACAGTCTTATATACTCTGCCAATTTATAGAACTCAATGAAAATGAAGGCACATAAAACCCAAACATATGGAACACAGAGAAAGCAGTATTAAGAGGAAAAGTCATAGCACTAAAGTGCCTTCATAAAGAAATTGGAGAGATCCCACATGAGCAACTTAAAAGCAGACCTGAAAGCTCTACAACAAAAAGAAGCAAACATCCAGGAGGAGTAGACTGAAGGAAATGATCAAACTCAGGGCGGAAATCAACCAGTTAGAAAGAGAGAAAAATACAAAGGTTCATTAAGACCAACAGCTTGTTCTTGAAAAAAATCAACAAGATAGAGCCTTAGCCACATTAACTAAAGGGCACAGAGACAATATCCAAATTAACAAAATGACAAATGAAACGGGAGACAGGACAACAGAAAACCAGGAAATTCATAAAAATCATCAGGACCTACTACAAAACCTATACTCTACAAAAGTGGAAAATCTGGATGAAATGGGTGACTTTCTAGACAGATATCACATACCAAAGTTAAATCAATATCAGATAAACTATCTAAGCAGTTCCATAAACCCTAAGTAAATAGGTATAATCATCAACCGCCCCCCCACACACACCCAGAGTCAAATGGTTTTAATGAAGAATTCTACCAGACCTTCAAAGAAGAGCTAATCCCAATACAGAATATCCTGAGGTAACTCAGACCCAAAAGGACATGCATAGTATGTGCTCACTGTTAAGTGTATATTACCCAAAAAGTACTGAATACCTAGGATACAGCCTACAGACCATAGTAACATGCAGAAAGGCCAAGTGAAGAGCCTTTGATGCCACTTAGAAGTGGGAAGAATATAATCATGGGAGGCAGAGGGAGGGAGGAATCTGCTCGGGATTGAGGAGGTAGAAGGGAAAAGAGGAACAGGATGAGATATGGGTGGGGAGTGGGGACAGGAGAGAAGCCCAGAGGGCCAGGAGTATGACTGGAAATATGCAGCCTCTGGGAGTGAAAAGTAGGGGGTCCTTCTAGATAGTACCTGTGGCCCTGGAGGGAAGAGACTCTCTGGACTCATTGGAGGTGACCTTAGTCAAAATGCCCAACACTGGGGAGAGGGAACTCAAAGATTCCACCTCCTGTAGATAGACCGGATTACTAACCCACAGTCAGAATTTCTGACTCATATTTGTTCCTGTCTGGATGAACAGCAGAGACAAAAATGGAGAAGAGATTGAAGGAAAGGGGTCTCATTGTCCAGACCAACTTGGTATCCATCTTATGGGGTACCCAAGGCCTGACACTATTACTGATGCTATGGTGTGCTGACACATGGGAGCCTAGCATGACTGTCCTCTGAGAGTCTTTACCAGAAGCTGACTGAGACAGAGGCAGATACATACACCCAACAATTGACCTGAAGTCATTGAGGACCCCTATGGTTGAATTGGTTGAATTAGGAAAAGGACTGAAGAAGATGAAAGGGAGAGTGAACGCATAGGAAGACCAGCAGACTCAAACAACATAGACCCCAGGGAGCTCCCAGAGACTGAGACACCAACCAGGCAGCATACAGGGCCAATCCAAGGCACCTCACAGGTATATTGCAGAGATCTGCCTGGTCTGGCCTCAGGGGAGAAGATGTACCTAACCTTCAAGAGACTTGAGGCCCTAGGTAAGGAGGAGGCAGGAGGGGAGCACATTCTCAGAGGCAAGAGGGAGAAGGAATGGGATGAGGAACTATGAGACGAGGACCGAGGGAAAACAATGATTGGAATGTAAACAAAGAAAATAACTTAAAAATAAAGTAAATATAAAAAGAAAGAAGAGAAATGACTGAATGTAGACAGCAACATTGGAGAACAAGGAACCTTCAATGTTGGGTTGGATGTATCTGATCATGCTCAATGCAGGGGCTGCACATTCCATAAACAGAACAGTAGGGCATTTGTGGCTATGACAGCTGTCAAATAAAATATGTTAAATATTAAAATATAATTTGGAGGTACACAGTTATCAAATAAAGTATATATCATGACACAGGAAAAAAACCCACTCTCTATCACGTGTTGCTACATTAATATTTCACAGAAAAAACAGCAAGGAAAACCAAAATTGGAGAACTGGAGAAGGTGAAATCTATAAAATATAAAAGTTTCCATTGGTTAAAAAATGAGAAGATTTCAGTCCATGACTAGGGGAAAATTTTGAACAGTTCATATCCAGTAGCAACTTTTCTGGAACTTGCCAAAAGCTTCCAAAGTCAAGCAGTAAACAGAAATTGAAAAATGTGAAAGGTTGCACATGGGCTGTTGTGTGAACTGGGACATTGAGTAAGATTGCTCATTTTATAAGGGATTTGTTAGCAACACTAACAAGTCAGGTATGCAGACAGCAGCATGGCTGGGGCTTCTGAGGAGAACCAGGGTCACTTGGTAGAGTGGGTACCTCAAAAATCGACAACTTAAAATTTCTGGTTAATCCAAAGCCCATAGGTTTTCCACAATTAAAACCCCATCACCACTAAGCTGAGGTAGGAGGATCATTTAGAGTTCTAAGCCAGGCTAGGACACCATGATACTGTCTCAAAACAAAGCAAACCTGGAAGTTTAAAAAAAAAAAACAAAGGAACAAAACCCAACACCACCAAAAATTAGTAAAGAAAGGAAAAGAAAGTATTCTAGCCAACTGCATATGTAAATAATCATCTGAGACATCTATACAGGACCATCATAGACTATTGTTTAGAATTTTCCACCTAATGTCCCACCTCTCATACCGGTTTCACTAGGGGAATACTGGGACCACAGTGTACACACTCTGTTCTCTCCTATCTCCCCCTCCTCACTTCCCCTCCCCGGAAATGGCACCTGTGCATCATGGTACAGAGCAGCACCCTCTGAGAGGCAGACTGCCCTATGTCCCTCTCTTTCTGGAGGGGACTCACTAGCCACAAATCCCAAGGTGGAAGTGAGCCAACTCGGGTCTGGGATCCCTGCACCTGTCTTCCCACCCTCAGGGACATTGAAGTTTTCATCTCTGGGAACCCATAATCTTGGTAAGAGAGAATGCTTCTCTCACTGCATCAAATAGGTCTCCATTGAAGAAGGTCTCCAAAAGACCCCAGGTTACTATGACAACCATAAGGCTCCTCTCTCTGCTCAGTACCTAGGAATGCTCCACCCACCCCTCGCTTTCTTTTTCTTAAAGCAGAACTCATTCACCCTTGTTATCTATCTATGACCTAAGAAAGCACATCCTCTAGGCAACTGCCACCAGCATGAAAGCAGAGCTTTGGTCAAGCTGTGACCAAAACCTATTCCTGGAGGCTTGAGCACGCTGTACTGCCCAGGCTATGGAAGTCTCCGTGGAAATGTCATCAGGGTTCTAGAGGAACACTGTTGTCATGGTCATCGATGAGCTTTTTTTATCATAGTCTCCGGTTTATGGAGGTCTCCATGGAAATGGTCCAGGCTGTGACACCCTATGTTAAAAAAAAGTCCCTGACAAGAAAAATGTAGAAGTATGGAGATACCGGGAATCGAACCCAGGACCCTATGCATGCAAAGGAAGTGCTCTACCACTGAGCTACAGCCCCACACATGGACACCACTCATCAAAGCCTATATCAAGCCACAGTCCCAGAAGCTGCCTTCCTTTAGCTTCAAGGGATCTGCATCATTTCTTTCGGAATCATTCATGGTTTCTTGTTTACTACTTTTATGGGATTTTTACCTTATTGCTTATATACAACAATCTCTATTCAATGAAACAAAATAATATGAATAGTAACAAATTTTATCTTCTTTCAAACATGGCACACCCACAATAACTTGACTATCATGACAAAGTAATTACAATGTCTTTCTGCAGGGTTAGTAACATCACACCATTTTGAAGCAGGGGTTCTGAAGATGGCATTGCGTTGATGGGTACAGAGAGGCCACCTGGGGCTACATTTAGCCTTATGTCCCTCCCTTCAGGGGAGCCTACCAGGAGCCCTCTGAGTCCTGGGCCACATGGCTGCTCAAATGTAGGTTTGAACTACTTCTTCAGCAAAAACATACATTTAGAAAGGTACAGAAGAAGGTTGTACCTTGAAGATCAGACACAGCGTTACAGAGACAATCACACAGAATTGTCTAGATCCCGCCCCTTGAGGAAACAGTTTTCATCCTTCCCCTTAGATTATGTGATCTCCTGTGAAGCCCCTTTTCTTCACTTCTGGGCACGCAGGCTCTGCATTGGGATCAGCTGCTATTTGACAGTTTCAATCACTGATTTCCAGAGTGCAGAGGTACGTTGATGACATGAAAGCTATCTGGTTGGATGGCATCTGGCCACCACAGGAAGTAGATCTCAGAACCGAGATTAACAAATGGTGCAATAGCTAGGTGATATGCAGAGGACCTTCACAGCCATCATAACCACAAACGCCCTCCTAGTCTGTTTTATGGAGGGTGCAGTCCCTGCATTCACCATAATCAGATACTTTACATCCAACCCAACCTCGAAGGTTCCTTGTTCTCCAATGTTGCTGTCTATGTTCAGTCATTTTTTTCTTCTTTCTTTTAAAATTTATTTTATTTCTAACTTTTTTGTTTATTTACATTCCAAACATTGTCTGCCCTCGGTCATTGTCTCATAGTTCAATGTGTGTGTGTCTGTGTGTGTGTTTCTATGTTTGTGTGTGTTTGAGAGAGAGAGAGAGAGAGAGAGACAGAGAGAGAGAGAGAGAGAGAGAGTGTGTGTGTGTGTGTGTGTGTGTGTGTGTGTGTGTGTGTGTGTGCAGGTCATGAATCTAGAAAGTGGACAAACAGTAGTAGACAAGATGTGAGGAGGTTGGACAGAGAGAGCACAATGAAATATGTGACATGAAAGGAGAACGTAAATCTACTTGTGAAAAAACACATAGTAGAAAAACAGATATGCCGAAAATTTTGTAGTAAATCAAGACACCAGAAAATGGAAACAAAGGAAAACATCTTGAAACCATTGAAAGTTGTACCCTGTTTCTGTTAGAAATCACACACACACACACACACACACACACACACACACACACACACACACAATTTATTTCAAGAAGTCACATATTCCAGAGAATGTGGCACAGCAGATGTTGAAATAAACCAGCTGTCCACCTTGAATTTCTACGTGTAGATAAATTATTCTTTAGGACTTTAAGGGGATTAACACATAAAATACAAAGAAAAACTGGTTTGTTAACATGACACATACTTTTCATCAGGACAAAAGGAAGTTCTTAAAAGAGAGCCAAGTCTATAGAGGGAAAAGAGAAACACTTGGAAGACAGTACAACATAAAGACTGAAGAAAATGCATTAAAATGTACAAATTTTATTTGCTCTTTATATCAATCTGTGTGTCGGGTGGCACAAGAATGTATATGCTGTAGTGTAGTGTGGTGTAGTGTGGTGTTCTATAGTGTGATGTGGTGTGATGTAGTGTGTTGCGGTGATGTGTTGTGGTGTATTGTGGTGCGCTATGGTGTGTGGTGATGTGCTATAGTGTGGTGTGATTAGATGTGGTGTTGTGGTATGATGTAATGTTGTTCTCTAAAGATACAGGTTATATGAATTGGAGACTTTACTATTACATTGGTTGTTGGGACTGGTTCTAATGCTTGATTCAACTGGGAAATGTGTGTCCAAAACTTAAAGGTCTTTGTTCCCAATGGGATTTTGATTGATCAATAAAGATGCCAGTGGCCAATGACTGTGTAAAGAGAGATGGGTCAGGACCACAGAGTTGCAAATGCTAGGAATCAGGAGGGAGAAGAAAGGAACCACCAGGACATGGGAGAGAAAGATGGATGGATATAAGAGGTTCAGTAGATAAGGCCAAAGAGTCATGTGAAATTTCTGATAAGTGGCCACTGGCCACTTCCTTGATTGGACATGGGGTAGCAGAGGTAGATTTAGGAGTGCCTTTAGAAATTGCCTTTGAGGTAGCCAAGGCAATTACAGTTTAACTGATGCATGCCTGTGTGGGGGTGGGAAGTGTGTGAGTGTGTGTGTGTGTGTGTGTGTGTGTGTGTGTGTGTGTGTGTGTGTTCCATATGAAGATCCCAAAGATTTCCTGAGCGAGTGATTGGAAGTGCTTCCCATGTGGAGAACAAAGGGGTGTATTAGGAACTCAACAGTACATGGGAAGATTGTGATGGAACAATATTAAGAATGACACCAGAGAGAGCTGGATATGCAGCACACACCACATGGGAGGACCACAAATCTAGTACCCACCCTTGAGTTCTTGAACACTTGCTGTAAAAGAATTACTCCAGAGAGTCTTTGTCCCTCCTTCTTTTTGAGTTGGCACAGTGTTTGTGTACATGGAATCACACTTAACCTCAAAGACAGCTGATGATCATGAGACAGGATATGGATAACCTGTTAAGTAGGTAAAGATGGTAGAAGAGAAAAAGCCTGCCCAGAGCAAACACACATTCTATACATCCATTCAGGCCAGGAATCTCCACAGCACACTGCATTCTTCACAATGAGCTCATGCCTCTGGGATACAGAGATCAAACCTTTCTCTGTCACACTGGAAGGTAACACACAGGAAAGAAACATGGAGTAGAGGAAACCAGGAGGAGAATGCAGCTAAATCCCAGAGGATGGAATGATGGTGGCTTGTCTGGCCAGACTACTTCAGTAGAAGGAATACAGGATCACTTTCTTCTTCCTAGTTGATAACCCTGGACACACCCAGCAATGCCAGGGAATATATACTCAAAGTGGAAGCATGACCTTGTCCATTTACCATTACATTTCCAGGTGCCCCGCATTTCCTGTACTATACAAAGGCACAGAGTGAAATGTTCAGACTCAGGAAATATTCCAGAGGCATCAGATGAACACAACAAATTCCACTGGCCAATACTGGGTCAAACTGAGCTTCAAACTATAGAATGGCAATATGAGTGGGTAACAGTGTGAGAAAGATGGGTATTCTGAGCCATACTGATATATACTCAGTGAAAAAAATGTCCCTTGTCTCAAAAGCACTAAAGTTCCAGTCAGTCAATCACTCTCTGCAGACCCAGCTTTTTACTTGAAATCCCTGTTTCCACACACACTTCTACAGAAATTACTTGTGCTGCTGAATATATTTTGTCATACAACCTCTGCTCCAAAATACATGTGTTTTTTTTCAAAATCATCAATTTCCTATAATACAAATAAGGAAACCTTAAAATTGAGATATAAAGATTACAACATTTATTTGCTATACAAACTGTGACCCAGCAGTAAAAAGCAAACCTTTTTTTTTTCTTTTCCAGTAAAACAAAGGGGACGGTTCGATGATAAATTAACTTGGAATATAGCCCAACTAAATTTACCTATCACTCAGTGAGAAAGTTTTTTTTGAGTTCTGGTTATATCTTCACTAACAAAATTACTTAACCCCTAAAGCAGCAGTCATTTCTAGCAACTCTTGTAAGTACAGCAAAGCGAGGGAAACACTGGTTTAAAAAATGAGGCAAAAGACATTCTAGATTGTAGAATAATATATCCCAGAAAGAATATAAATAAAATTTTGTGATTTTATAAGTACACACTCCAAGGATTATGTCAGTATCCAAAGTATTTTATTGCTGTATTAGCAATGGAATTTTTTGGGATATATTCCCAAGGGCCACATATAAATAGAGTCAAGGAACAGATTAAATTGAAATCCTAGAATAAATGCTTGGTTTTATAAACTTCCTACAACGAACCTCATATTTATGTATAAAAAGTTATAGAATCTTATATGTTAATATCATGAAGTATTTTTCTACACACACTAAATGTATTCCTTGAAAGGGGAAATTAAAATATCTAAAGTATATTAGGTTAAGATTACAAGACCATCATAGATCTTTTGATCATGCATCCATTTACAGAATTAAATGTGTATACAAAATGTATTTTTCATTATACATCATAAAGAAATGAGTTGGTGACAACTATTCTTTGCATCACATTGTCAACTTACATTAACCATGAGTATGTTCTTGGTATGCGTGTAAAAGAAACATGTTCATTCACTCCTCACTCAATCATCCACAGATACACTTAGAAGAAGGTGCAGAAGTGTGAAAAATGTTACATGTATCTTTTCTTTCAAACATTCCAAACATGGAATAGTAGCCTGAGATTGAAGAGTACTTAACTGGTCTTTAGTTATCTATACAGACCACTTGAATTAAGTCCACAAATTAGCACATCAAATAACAAAACCAGGCATAAAGCAGGTTGAAATTAGTAAACATTTCACATATGTGTTTTAAAATCATTTAATTTCTATAGAAAAATTGTAATCACAATATAATGGGACAGAAATTGCTGAAGGGATGGTATACTGATTTCAGTAAGGTGGCATGCAACAGCAGGTTTGTGTTCAACCATCTATGTCTGAGCAGTAAGGTTGGGACCACTCCACTGATGCTGAAAGCTCTGAAGATGATGACTGGTATTTCAGCCTTTTTCTGCATCTCTGGAGATCTCATACCTGAGGGAAGGAATGTTATATCGATAAGTAGGAGAATGATCAAGGCCTCTTTGTCCACATTGTGTAAGTGTTACATATTTTGAGCAAAGTGGGAAAGCTGCTAGGTCAGAAGGTAAAACCAGAGTTTGCTCGGGATAAAAATGTCAATTCAGAGAACCCAGCTAATGAGAAAGAATTGTGTGAAGTTTCCTTGGCCAGAGGTGGAGTTTGAAGATTCCATTAGTCAGAAAGAGTATGTGTGAGACAATGTGGGCATTATTGATGGCCTCATATGCAGACACTGAATGCTCTCAAGACTAGTCAGGGATGTATGACCAGGGATGAGTGGGTCAGAGGTGAGTAGTCTGAATCTTGTCGAGGGGTATGGGAAAGAAATGAAACCCCAAAAGCCATGGAGAAAATACAAGATCCCTAGGATCAGAGGTGAAATACTTGAGGGCTTCTTGGGAAGAGAGTGGAAATCTATGATCTTTTTATAGAGGTAAACTAGCATGTTTGGTTGGGTAGAGTTTGAAATTCCAATACTCTTCCTCAGAGACATCTGTTCATTATAGTGAATGTGGTGCTAGGTCATGCAGCAGTCTGAGCATTTATCAAAAAAACCTGGGTGACAGTCCCCCACTGGTTCTCCTTCTTAAGCATATGTTCAGCTGCTAGGTCTAGGTATGAAATGTGGGGAACACATCATTTTGGTTTCTGCCTTGAGGCAGTGAGCTTCTGTTCTGGGCTGCACTGGCTAAGCTTGGGCTCTGCAACTTACAATCTGGGAGGTCTGGAGGTCCCTTTGGGTGGATGGAAATAATATAGGTCCTAAAGATAGGGTGGGGAATGTCTGAGGACCCTGCACCAGAGGAGGACAATGTGATGTCCTCCTTGGTTAGAAGGCATATTTGAAGATGGCCTGGGAAAAATGAAATCTGAGACCCACTGGAAAATCAGAGGCAGGAGTTTGGAAGGATCTGAGGCCCAATTAAGTACTTAGTGAGTACACTCCTACTGGAGAATACTTTGAAGTTCTGAGAATCCTTTGGGTACTGGTGGACTGTAATTCTCTATTAGAACAGGCAGCATGGGATCCTTTGGTGAGAAGAGGAATATTTCAGGTGTAATTAGGGAGAGGAAATCGTCTAGAAGCCAAGTCAGTAATAGAGGGCACTCAGAGTACTTTGGGTAATGGGAGACATATCCAATCTCCCTGTGTGCAGAAGAGGAATTGTTTCTGCCCCTCTGGGGACATGTGATAGATCCAAGATGCTCAAAATTAGAAAGGTGAGATTGGAGTCCTCCAAGATTATTTGGAAGAGGCTCAGCCTCTATTATTCTTTATGTCTGGAATACTACTGAGCAGACGTTGAAGGTTTATTGATACCTTGAGAATTATAGAATGCTCCTTTATTAGCTCCAAACCTGAAATCACAATCTAGAATACATATTATGTGAATGTCCTTGCTAGGCATGTCAGATGTCTTAGAAGTCTTTTAAGAGGCTGCAATGCAGTAGCCTCAGGTTCAGTGTCTTCTTCAAATATATGTCCATCAATACATTCCTCTGCATGGAGGACAAACTATCTGTGTCTGTGAGACCAAAACAAAGAAAGTAATCTGATTTTCCCTTGTCTTGATTCCCTTCTCTTTGGGACCTCAGTTCACAGTGCTCTGAGATCTCTTAGGTCAGAAAAATGCTTTCCAGACCACTGAAATTAGAAGTTGTTTGTAAAAGATGCACTGGGAAGATGGTGATTCTGGTTGGTTTCCTCAATCACACAGGCCAGGTCTGGAGCACTCCCTCTTATGAATGTATAAATATTCCTGTGTAGAATGGTAGAGGAGCTTGGGCCACTTTGCATGGAAGTAGCACTGTTGTGCCCTTCCTCTACAAGGTAATGTGCCAGACTTCATGGGAATAAGAGTGACACAGCACCCTGGTCATAAGAGGGATTTCTGAGAAACTCTGTGAAAAGTGAAATTCTATACCTATTTGTCACAGAGGTAAAATATTTTTCTATTTTCAATAAAATAATAAAGGCCATTTCTCATTGGAGAACATGTAAATACCTTGTGGAGCAGAGGAAATTTCCGGATTGCTTGCTTACTTTCCAAGTATCTTTCAGTATTTAGAGTGCCCCTATATTTTCTGTGCTGTATCAAAGTCCAGGCTGCAGTTGTTTCATTATTCCAACAGGATGAATGGTTATCTTTAGGCTATGAATCTTTTGGTCAGAGGAAATAAGTCCAAGGCCTCTTTCTTCAGTGGAGGAATGTCTCAGAATATATGTAGTAGGAATAAGTTCAGAAGATATCCTAGACAGTTGGGATATAGCAGGCACACCATGTCAGTAGAACAAGATCAATTGACACCTTTCAAGAGAGGGTCGGCAGGAGTCCACATTGGGATAAAGGATTTCCGGAAATGTGGGCATTAGGAGAAAGTGTTGTTGCCCCCTAGACAGAAGGATAAGAGGAAATCTTTATGAGTAGACATGGAGTGTCTGAGGCTCCTCATTATAGGGAGAGATAAAGGCATCAAAGACCCACTATGAAAGGCTGACATTTACAGACCTCTTGGACAGAGTATATGCATTTGAGGACTACTGGGACAAAAGTAGTTATTCTGATGTCCCTTCCAGATGAGAGGTGTTAGATGTGAGATACAGTTAAGTGGAATTTGTGTGCCCTCTGTCATCAGAAATGAATTTGAAATCCTTCTTGATCACAGAGTGTAATTATTGAGGACCTTTTTGCCTCGAAGTGGAGTTTGAGGCTTTGTGCAGGGAGAGATTATCTCATGCCCTGTCCATCTTGTAAGATAGATATTGGACCCTCTTATATACAGAGGGTGCATTTGATTTATAATGAACAGAAGTTGGTTATCTAAATCAATGATGTTCAGAAGTAGAAGATTAAAGCATACTTAGAGTCTGCTTAAAGTCCCAAAGCTCTTTAAGGATAAAAAAAATGTCCTAGCCTACCTTGAGCAGGGGAGGTAGCACTGCTTCACAGTTTAGAAGATTTGCAACCCCAGTTACACTGTGATAGGCAGCAATCTAAGCATTATTCATGAGTCATGATTGTTAGTCTCGAAGACCTCCTGAAATTTGCCATCAGCTACATGGGTAAGTGCATGAAGGATGGTATGAAAAACAGAAGACTGAAGTGTCAGGCTCTGTTAACACAGGGCAGAATTAAATGTTGCCCCTGTGGTCACACAGGTATTTTCTTAGTGGCCATGGTTAGAGGGAAATGATCTAAAGTTAGTCATCAGAGGGTTATGTTTGAGGCCCATATATAGGTGGGGCATAATTTGAGGACCCTTTGATCTCGGGCTCTTTGGGCAAAATGAAAATTCTGAGATCCCAGTAGTGAACTCCAGTCATTTTTATTACTGACCTTGGACAGAAGGGGAAGGTTATGGTAGTATTTGTAAGAGCAGAAAGGCCTGAAGGCCACCTATTCCAAGTTAAGTGCTGATGACCCTTCATCCAAAAGAGATGGTATGAGATGCCAGGAAAATAGATGCAGTTTCAGTAGCCTGTATTCATAAATGGAACACCTGGAGTCATCCAGAATTACTTTGCTTAGAAATAAAGTGCCTGGCCATGTTTAACCAAATAGCAAGCTCTAATCCTCTCACTGTGCAGAAGGGAGAAATCTAGCTTACCTTGGGTAGTGGGAGAACAGTATGGTACTGCATCATTTGCATCCAAAGAGTCTTCCAAGCTTTCATTATCTGTATATTGTACATCCTGTTGGGAAGAATACAAGAAACAATCAGCAAGCTCTTTCTTCAGGATGAGAAGTGGTCTGAAATCTGATGCTCACTCGAAGTGGTATTGGTCTGTGTATATCCCTAAATGAGAGACAGGAAGATTGCATTTCTGACAACTATCTATAGACTGCATATTTGTTAGTTTTTGCTTTTCTTTTTCTGCCCTCTTTCCTACACCCAGAAACTTGTGGGGTCCCACTCTGAGGTTGCAATTGTGTTTGCCTGGCAATTTGGTCAGAGAGATTGGCACTAACATAAGACGAGTTAAAAGTCAAGTGTAAAGTGCCCTTGGAATGAAACTATGAACTAGGGTATCCCATAGCTAGAGGCTACATCTGAAGTTCCCATTACTACAGATGTAATGCATGAGACCCACTGGGCCACAGGAGACAAACCTGTGATCTCTGTCATCATTGTTTCATGAGACATACACCCTTGGCCAGGAACTGGATGTCTATAGTCCTTGTGGTTGAAAGAGTAAATCATAGCCTCTTTTTACACTACACTGAACTGCATGTGAGTGGATTTGATTCTGCCTTCTACAGAAGGGATGGCATAAGGCTTACTTGACCTGGGGCCTCTTTAGCCAGAAGACATATGACTTAGGCCTGCTTTCAAAGAAACAGAAAGTTTGAGGGTGTTTCCTCTAAGTGAGTACTTTATTTTTTTTCCTTTTTTTTTCATTATTGAATTTTTTTATTAGATCTTTCATTTACACTTCAGATACCATCCCGTTTCCCCATTCCCCCCCTTAGAAAACCCCTACCCCATGCCCCCTTTTCCTTTTTGCATTTATACATTTTTTTAAGAAATGTTAATCATAGGCTTTATAAGTTTGGAATTGTTCAATCAGAGGTGTAACCCACTAACCAACCTAGATATATCAACTATCTTTGACTGGTGGAGATACATGAACATCTGCTTCCCTGTCTCCCCCCTCTATCTCTCTTTCATCACCTAGCTTCTCCTCTCCTTCTTCTTCTCCTCTTTTTACTCCTTTTCTTCCTCTCAGTACTCCTCCCACCTTAGCTCCTCCTACACATCACCCTTCCTGTTAAAAGGAAACTTTTCTCTCAAAATACAATTAGAGCATAATTATGCCTATTTGTACCAGTGAGGTACAAGATAGTCCTAATACCCAGTCCATCCTTTTGTTGACTAAACAGCACCTCTGTCATCTATCCTAACTAAAACACTTAGTTCTGAACCTGGCTTTTTCCTTGGCTTTAGGATGAATGTCAGCTGATGACCATACACTCAGATCTTTTCTCTCAAAGTAAATAGCTATAAGTTTTCACCCCATCAGAAATCCAGAATGACTGAGTTGACTATAATTGTGGGAAGCACAAAGCATAGCTTCTAAAACTTAGCCAATTTATAGAGACCTCTGAACACCTGGACACTCGCTCTACTTCAAAACGTTGGAGCATCTGTTCTTCTGCCTTCTGGCCCAGGATCATCAGTTTCTTCTAAGTGAGTACTTTAGACCACCTTGAACAAATGAGGAAGGTCTGCAGTAGGTTTAGTCGAAGGAGGGAGGTCTGACATTCTCTTCAGCAAAGTAAAAGGACTGAGGTATCTTGGGAAGAGGAGGGAGGTCTGACATTCTCTTCAGCAAAGTAAAAGGACTGAGGTATCTTGGGAAGAGAGAAAGTGCTCAGCCATTTATGAGAAAGAGAAAACTTTGAGACCTGGTTGTGCAAAGGTATGGATGGGTTAGAAAGCCCTAGGAGAAGGGGTAAGTACCATCCAGCATCCTGTTAGACATGAATGCCCCTGTTACCTTATTCAGTATAGGATGGTCCCAGCACTGCTCTTCAGCTTCTAACTCTTCTTTAGTTGGTAGAGTTTTCATATCTTGTGTTTGGTCTGGGGGAGTTCAGGCAACAAGACAAGCCTTTTTCAAACAGCCTGGATGCCTGTCCCTGGCTGGGTTGCCTCCTTCAGTTAGTCTTCACATGTCCATGTATGGACAGCAGCAATGAGATTGGGCTATGGAGCACAACATAGGATCCAGTCAATAATTTTCCACATAGACCTGGGACCTCAAACTAGAGTGAAACAGTATATTTCCTTAGCCACCATGGTAAAAGGTGAAAGGCTTGAATCTCTCTTATTATAGTGTATATATTGGAGGTAGTTCAAGGACATATGAGAATGCTTGAAGATACAAGGCACGGTACACTATTATTCAAAAAAGCATATCTAATGTCACCTTTGATGAAAAGGAATGTGGGAGCTTCCTTTGGTCAAAGACAGTGGCTCACATCCCCCCTTGCAGAAGTGGACAAGATCCAAGGCCACATTGTTGGTGAAGGGAAGTGCAGAGGCCACTTTCTCTCAGGCAAAAAAAAAAACAACAACAACAACAAATAAGGAGTGTGTGAAGTAACTGTGCAACAGAGGAGTTCTGAGAACCTCTTCTCAGAATGAGAAGTTCTAAGACCACCTTCAGCAAAGGAGAAATCCTGAAAGTCTTGGTTCATAAGGTAGAGGTCCCCAGTCATATTTTGTAGAACAGAAATATCCAGTACACCCATGGTCAGCAGGGGAAGGTTCTAGACTACACTGGGCACTGGGGGAATTTTCTGACTGCCTCACCCCAGATGCATACCCTATGTGAAATCTTTGATAGTCTGGGCAATGATAACCACAATCTTCCAACAAGCATTGATGTTTCTCAAAGGCTGTGTTCCAACTGCACACATCTGCCAATACATGATAAGCATCATGCATTTTTAATTTAAAATATTTTGTTGGATATTTTATTTACTATACAGATTTCATCCCTTCTCCCCATTTCCCCTCCCTAGCACCCCCTAGCCCATTCCCCCTCCTTCTTCTTGTTTTTATACCATTTTAATTACATGTAACTCTTAAGGTCAGTTCTGCATTTTTCATGACCAAATTTGAGGCACAGGGTGTGAAAGCTGATTTCATCTTTCTTTCTTCTATCCTTCGATCTAAAAGCAGAGAAATGTGAGGTACCATTGGTTACAAATGTGTTGTAAGGACATCTTGGACAGAGCAGTTAGCTTTAAAGAAAACTTAGTTAATAGGGGTGTTTGTGAGGCATTGTCTGGTGGTTCTTTAGTTGCACCAGTGGACATGATGTCCCTTGGTGTAGAGGATGAAGGTTTGAAACACCCATTTTACACAGGGGCTAGTTTTGAGAGCCCCTATCAATAGATTTTGATTTCCCAGGGCCCTCTTTGCAGATATTGAAGGTCCAAAATCCATTTGGCTGGTGGAGGTCAACAATAGGCCCACAATCCTACTGTGAAGACAGATAGGGAATGTAAGATGCTCTTTTATGTAGAATGAGTGGTATAAATCTCCCTTGATCTGACAGCCCTTTAAGGAGAAAAGACTCAAAGCAACTTGGTAGGAATAGGAATATGTAAAGACCACGTAAGGCATAATAGGTGTTTAAGGGCCGACTTGGAAAATGGTGACTAAGGCAATGTTAGTCCTAGGAGAGTTCTGCCATTTTGTTCAATGTAGTGAGAAGGAGTAAGTTAATATTAACCCTGAGGCCCTATTGAAAAAGTGGGACAGAATTTCCTTCAGGCAGAGTGAAGGTGGCATATACACTTCTGTCAAATGTAAAGGCCCCCACGTACCTTATACAGTGGAGAAATTTTCTGGCAGTGATTATAAGTTTCCAATTCAGAGTTTTGTATCTGTATAGCTTGTGTTTATTCTCAGAGAGAGCAGGCAGAAACTCATTTCTTTTTCCCAAGGGTTTGGATGACTGTTGCTTGCTAGGTTACTTCTAGTTTGTTCAGCTGTCCAGATCTAGGCAGAAATGTTGGGAGTCAGTATGTTTCTGTGAACTTGCCTGGCACCAGATGGCACAGGTTCTAGGCTCTGATTCTAAACTTGGACTATTGGACCTCAAATCAGAGTGGACTAGGGTACCTTGTTCTCACAAATTGGTTGGAAATCTCTGTCTCTAAGTTCTCCACAAGCTGTTCAACAGCAGAACAGGCGGGAGCAACAAAGTTGGACCTGCTCCATTTCAAGTGTCAATCTTAAAGTTAGAAGTTAGATCAGGGCTCAGATTTTTAAGGTCAGGTTCAAAGATATCATTTTATGTCCCAGGATATCCATTCACAGTGGTCTGCCATCCCTTCAGTCATTTGGGGATGACTTGTCATCCAGATCCGAAGGGAAACATTAAGACCTCCTAGAGAAATCGAACAGAGAATTCTATGACTAGAATTGGATTCTCTGAGGAAACCATTGTCAGGGGGATGCTTGCTCAAAATATTATGGGAATTTTATACTTTGATCATTGCTCCTATCTCAAGGATATCAGGACCTCCTTTCTTCCCTGGGGTACTCATTCCTTCTACCTTTGATTAAGGGGCATCATATTTTCCCACTGAAGCAAAGGGAGCCTCAGATCATTCCAGTTTGTCTAAAGGAGGCTTAAACATTCATTTAAGTTGAGGAATCCCAGACAACTTCCTGAACAACTCTGTGAGTTTTCATGTAGGTGGCTTCTCTGTAAGCTCTGTAATCAGAAGAATTTGTATTAAGTCCCTTTCAAATTGAAGGGTGTCTACATCTCCCTTATTCCAAGAAGATAGAACGTATACTTCTTCATTCACCAAATATGCATGTCAAACATTCTTCATTGCATCATTACTAAACCTACAGTTTTTCTTGAGCTGAAGGAGAAATTTGGGAAACAATAGTTCACAGCTTCCTGATGTTATAGACTGAGCCTCAGATAGTTTTCCTATTGTTACCCAGATTTCCCTTTCAGCTCAGTTTTGTAGGTTCATTAATGATGCAATGAAGAATCTTTGACCTATACTGTCAAAAATAGCCTTTTGATGGGAGAGATGATCCGAGTATAAAAAATTCCATAATATTTTATGGAAAAATTAAATTGCTTACCTTAGCTCATGAGGTCTTAACATTGCCTCCCCTTCAAACTGTTCTTCAGTCTAGAATATCCATATCTTTAGCCGAGCAGCAGGAGACCAAATACAGTTCCCAGGATTCATGATCATTCTGGGTATGTGATCACACCTCAGCATGATTGCCTCCTAAGAATTATATTCAACCAACCAGAACTAAGATAGACAGATGATTTCACAACAGGTCATGTGACTTTACTAAAGGAAGTAGCATAAGGTTCCAGGATTTGCTTCCTCCTCTTGATTTCTGTGAACTTTGACCAAAGGAAGCAATGCTCCTTGGTCAGAGGTAACATATCCCACAGGCCACTGAGCAGTAGGGATTGTTATGAGAGCCTTTTGGGTCAAAGGGTTAACTTTTTAGATGTCAATCATCAGAGGAAGAAAAATACCAACATTTTGAGAAAGAGAAAGGCCCTCAACACTGTTGGACAGTAAAGGAGTACCCCTGTTTACCTTCTGTAGAGGAGATTGGTCCAGGAAATCCAAACCTCCACATCTTTATCGAACTCTAGAAAATTCTTATCTCTGAGGACTCTGTTGTGGACTTGACAGCAAGCTGAGGATTCTTCTGACAAGTTGGGCCAAAGTTCCTTGGGGTGTTCCCTATTTAACCTTAAAATAAGCCACCCAGGTGTGGGTGTGGAGGACAGTTACCTTTCTGGTGAGCAGATTAAAGATAGATGGCCTTGGATCCAGGCTGAGGTTTTGATTCAGTGGCCATGGGACTTGAATCTAGGGTTCTCTGAGGTTTTCTTGGTGGTCAAAGGTGTGTTCCCTAACCAATAAAATCTGAGGGAGAATTTCTTTCTTCTCTTAGTTGAGTGGTAAACCTGTCAGCCCTGAACAAAGAGAGAAGCTCCAGTGCATTCTTGGTCACAAGGATCCTTGTAGGTCACTCCACAGGTGAGCCTGAATGTCTGAGATACACTCCTCAGTGACAAAGTCAGTTCTATTGCTTGATTCAATAGAGGGCCATGTGTCAGACACCTCCAGTGCAGACAGAGGAAGAATAAAATGCTTTTATTCAAGTTCAGCTCACACCATTGGCATACCCTAATGTCAGGAGCTACTATGGTTAGAGGAAATAAGGCTAAGGCCCTCTTCAGAAGATATTCCAACTGAGTATCAGCCTCCTTGTCGTCATGGGTTAGTTTACTTCTGTGCGGGCATGACTTGAAGGAGTTATTAGCTGGAGACCTAAATTGTCCTTGTTCTGGAAGGGTCCATCTGAGGCCCCATTGTGACTTCATCAGTTCTATTGTATGCTGATCATAAAAGGGCTGTATCTGTGGCCTTCTTGTCAAGGTCAGGAGGCCTATGCTTATTATGCCATGAATCTTAGGACCTCTTCAAGTCATTGAGGACTTATGGGACACCTTAGTTCTGAGGTGGTAACTCTGAGGTCAATTTGAGCAATTAATGAATGTCTGATGTTTCAGGTTCTCAAAGGAATTGTATGTTAATGCTCCCTTGAACACTGGGGAATTTGTTACACATTTGATATTGAGAGGGTACATCTGAACCACCCTTGAGTTACTGCTGAAAGTTGTGAAGCACATTGGTCCTATACAGTTAAGATGAAGGTCACTTAGGCTATTGGGGAAGATCTGAGTATCCCTGGTTCACAATGGACAGGTCAGAAGCCCCCTTGATCCATACAGAAATTTGGAAGATCAGTAGTTCTTAAGCTGTAGGTCTGATGCCTACTTGAGAATAACTGGAGTGCATTTAGCCTCCTGGTTAAGACAGAGTATGCCTGAGGACCACTTGAGAACCTTGAGAATGATTTGAGCTCCAATTCAGAGATTTGGGGAAGTGTGTGTTTTCCTGGTTCTGTGTCAGAAACACAATTTGAAGGACCCATGGACAGAATGAGAATGTTGACATATCCCAAAACTATTAAGGATACCAATCTTTAGAGGCAAACGTCTCATATCACGTAGGGGAAAGCAGAAATTTCAAAGACTCTTGTGTCAGGGGAAGATCAAGAGTCAAGTTGGAGAGTAGGGAAGGCCTGAACATTTTCTTATCCAGTCTTCATGTGAACCAAGAACATTCATATCATGCAAGCCAGGGAGCAGTGTAATCAATCTCCAACACGCTAAGAGGCAGTACTTAGCTAGGTCTCCTGATAAATCAGCTGCCTATTTTTGAACATGGCATGATTTCTTATTTCTGCTGAACAACTTTTATATATATATATATATATATATATATATATATATATATATATATATATATGTTTTTGTGTGTTTATACATATATAATTATATATAATATATAAATAATATAAAAATATATACTTAAATATATACATATATTCTCCTGGGTTTATGACTTTGCAGGCTAATCTTAGGCATCAGGACCTCAGGCATCCATGCCCTCTTATTTGGATGGAGGTCATGAGGTCCTCAGATCAGAATAAGATGCACTCAGTGCAACTTTAATAGAGGGAGTTGATTTTTTTCACCAACTAGGTAAGTTCAAGTAGGCCTAGATATAGAGTGGTCAGAAGAAGCACATGTTATTCTCTACGAGGAGCACATTGTATAGCTTGCCATTTTGACTACAAATTGTGAGCTACTCTTAATCAGAAGGGGGAATACTTAGCATTCTTTTAGTCAGAAGAACTTACCTGATGCTTCAATGTGTATCTGAGGGAGTTAGAAATAGAAGTTGTAAGTTTGATAGATGGTGGATGAGAAGAAAAAGTATTAATTAAACTCCTGCTGTTTATAAGGGGCACAGAGTGGGAAAACATAAGGGTGGTTTTAGATTTAAAAAAAAAGAATTGAAAAAGCCATGGTAAATGAGAATAGGGTCCAGGCCACCCTCTTGAGATGGGCTGCCTTAGAGCTTCCATTTAGCAGGCTGGGAAGCTCTGATGCCTCCTTGGGAAGAAGAGGAAAGTCGGAGGCTTCCTAGGGCAGAACTTGAAGGTCTGACCCACTGTTGATTAGACGACACATTTCTGAATACTTTTCTCTCATAAAAAGCTTCTCTAAGACCCAGTGTCTTAGATGGGGCATTTGAGAGTCTATCTCTTTCAGCCTGAAACATTCTGAGGCTGCCTGAAACAGGGAATACATATCCAATGTCCCTTTGGTAAGAACTAGAAAGTCTTAATCTATATTGTTCAGTTTGAGAAGGACTGATAGCTCCTTTAGAGGAGAAGATATAACCAGTATATCTCCTACTTTGAAGTGGGATCCTTTTGAGATTGCTTTGAACAAAATGTGTGTATCTGTGGCCCCCAAGGTTAGAAGGGTTATAAAGGGGGTATCCAGATTCATATTGGAGTGCTGGGTCTCTCCCTTGGTAGGAGAGGGAAGGTACCATGTCCTCTGGTTGACATATGATATGACTGTAATTTCTTTGTCTAACAGGGAGTGATGTTGTACTCCCTTTTGGAACTGGTGAAGGGATGAATCCCCATAAGATAGGAACCAAAGCTGTGTGCTCCCGTTTGGAACTAATGGAAGGTTTCTCTCCTTCTTGGACAATAGGAGCATGTTTTGAGCTCTCCTTAGTAGAAACAGGGTGGCTGGTATCTTCTTGGGGTGATGATGAATGTTTGACACCCCCATGGGGACTGTCTCCATCTTGAGATGACTCAATGCCTTCTTGGTCTGCAGCAGACCTTTCCAGGGCTCCATGGGTTTCAGAGGCATTCCTCTCTCTTCTCCTGGTAAAAGTAGTGTGTCTGGGAATCCCATGAGGAGAGGTGGAATGCCTGAGGCTCTATTCATGAGAGTTAGTGGTTTGTGTGCACTCTTCAGTAGAGATGGAGGATGCTATGCCCTCTTGGGGAGTAGCTTTAGGTTTCTTATCTTTTTTGGAAGATAAAGAATATCTGAGCTCTCTTTCTGACAAAGAAGATGGTTTGCAACTCTCATGTTCAGAATTGGAAGCTTGAGTGTCCCTTTGGTCAGAAGGGGCCTCTTTTGATGTGGTTTTAGTAGACTTGGACTGTCTGTGAATGCCTTGGGGAGGTGGGGGACTTCTGAGGCCCTCCTCAGGAGATGGTGAGGATCCACAGGCTCCTTTGGCAGAATCTGAAATGGTGAAGTTTCTGTTGGTCTCAGTTTCAAGCTTTGCACCCCTTTTGTCAGAATTGCAACCTCTTAACCCCATTTTGGAAGAATGGCAGAGTTCCCAGCCCTCATCTTCTGATGGCACAGATTTCAATCCTGTTTGGTCTAAAGAGGCATGTCTTGATCTTGTTTCTACCATATTAGAATGTCTGGAGCAACCTCCTGGAGAGGGAGAAGGAATGACACCTTCTTTAGGAGGGGAACTGGAAGTGGGACTTGAGTCTTTTTTGGCATACTTGAAAGATGTGAGGCTACTTTCAGCAGAAGAGATACGTTTTAAGACATCAAGTTCTGAAAGGGAAGTTTGGATATCCCCTTCAGGAAATGGGACAGATTTCAATACCCTTTTGGTAGAATTGAAAAGTCTAGGGCCTTTCTTGGGAAAAGAGAAACGCCTCTGGCGTTCTTTATGAGGAGAGATAGAAACAAAGTCATCACGTGCACAAAGGGACAGTCCGAGAAACTCTGTTGAACAGGAAGTTTCTACAGTGTCTTGGATAGATGGCGTAGGTTCTAGAAGCCCCTGGGCTGGTTGAGAATGTTCTAGAGTTTCTTGTGGAGATGTGGGTGTTCCCAGAATCCTTTCTTCAGATACTAAAAGACCCAGAGCACCTTCATTATTTTTCAAAGCCCCAGAGCCCCTGGCACAGATGGCAAAGATTCTACAGTCCCTGACACAGAATCTGAACTCATAGAAATGCATTGGGTAGATGGCAGGGGTTCTTCTGACTCTGGACTAAGTGATGAAGAAGGTTGAAACCTGAGGGAGTTTTTTGCAAGTGACAAAGGCTCTATAATTTCTTGGGCAACAGGTGCTATTTCCGCAGTGTTTTGCACACATGGCAATGTTTCTAGTTTGCCCAGGGCAGATTCAAAAAGACCAAGATCTTCTGGATTAGATGGTGAATATCCTACAGTCTCTTTATCCAAACAGGTTCCTGGGGGCTCTTGGGATAACAAGGAAGTTTCTGGAGACCCTTGGGTAGATGTCAATGTTCCTAGAACACCCTGGGCAGACAGGGATGAGTTGAGAGATAATAAGTCAGGCTGTGGCACTGTCAAATCCAATTGGACAGATGGAGAAGATCCTAGACTCACTGTAGTAGATGCTGAAAATTTGAAATCTGTTGAAGAATTGGATATTCCTGGCTTGCCATGCATACAGTTGTAACCTTCCAGATTCCCCTGTAAAGACAGGCAAGGGCCTCCAGCTTCTTGAACAGATAACAACGGTCCTGGATTCACTTGAACAGATAGAGACATTGTCAAAGGCCCTAGGGAAGATGATACAGATCCTAGTGTTCCTTGTCCAGATAAAGAAATTACCATAGGACCTTTGGAAGAATGCATAGATCCTGAAGATTCTGAAGCAGGTGGATCTGTGTGTTGGGCCCTTTGAGCAGAATTCAAAGACTCATTTGGTCCCTGGCATGAAGAAGAATGTCCTAGAGTACCCTCTGTACGTTTTGAGAGATCAAAAGTCCCTTCTACAGAAAGGGAAGTATCCGAAAGGCTTAGGGAAGAAAGTAAGGGAATAAGGTGGGCAGATATTGAAAGTTCCAGAGGTGAGCCACCAGATACCACATGTCCTGTGGTAGATGTTGAAGATTTTTGCACACCTGGTGCAGATGATGAATATCCTAGAGGGCCCTGGGGAGGTGGCAAAGGCTCAACAAAGCCTTGTGCAGTTGCAGAAATTGTCAGAGATCCTTGTTCAGATTTCAAAGTTCCTGTTGTCTTTTGAGCAGGGTGTGTATATCCCTGACACACTGGAGTAGGTGGTGAATCTGCTACTGTGTAGGGTGTAGAGGTGCACTGTGTTCCTGTACCTTGTGTATGTAAAGGACTTGAAAGCCTTTGGGGAGATGTAGAATGACAGCCAGAACTTTGCGTAGATGTGGATTGACATACTGTGCCCTGTGTAGATAAACAGGGACCTGCAGCTCCATGAGCAGAAGCTGAAGATGCTTGAGTTCCCTGTTCTGTAGAGGAAAGACCCAGAGGATTAGAAAATCCTTCAGAACATTGTGATGCATTTATCATTGCCTGGGCTGAGATGGAAAGTTTCAGAAGCCCCTGGGATGATTGCAAAGGTGCTAGACACCCTTGACTGGATGCAAAAGTTTCTGCACCTCCTTGGGTAGAAGATGAATGTCTACCAGGTTCTGGAGGTGATGGTGGCAAAGTTTCTAGAGTCACTGCCACAGGTTGAGAAGATGATACACCCTGCCTCACCAGGGAAGAATGGCCCAAGGTACTCTGTGTTTCTTTGTCTTGCCCCACAGAAAAAGTTTCCTCTGCTGCCCTGGAAAGTTCCTTGGGCTTTTGAGAAGATAGCAAAGCTCCTAGAACCCCTGGAGCAGATCCAGTAGTCTGTGGGGAACATGATGAGCATTGTCCAGTATGTTGAGCAGGTGGAGAAAATGTAAGAGCCCTCTGGGAAGGAGTGGGATGTTTCAAAGACTTTGGAACAGATGACACAGTTTCTGTATATTCTTGTTTGGATGTGGATGATTTCAGAGACTCTTGGGCAGATAGGGAAGTTCCCAGAACCCCTTGTGCAGATGACAAAGATCCCAAAGTTCCTTCTGCAGATAAGGGAATTCCCAGAGGCACTTGGGCACATGGAAAAATTCCTAGTTCCTGCTTGTCACTTTCTTTATAACCTAGAGTCCCTGAGCTATGACACAAAGGTTCTTTAATCTCCTGGGCAGCTATGGGCTTTCCCAAAGTGTTTTCTTCACAAAGGGAAGCTTGTGCAGGCATCTGAGTAAATGCTGAGGGTAATGGAGAAATTTGTGCCACTGTAGGCGGCTCAAGAGCTGCTTGTGAATATAGGGAACTTGACACAATTTTTGGCAAAGATGATGTAGGGGCTGGACTTGCTTGTTTTGGTGAGGAATGCTTCGGGGCATGGGGCAAAGTTCCTGTAGTCCTCGGCACACACTGTGACCTTCCTAAAAAACCTGAGACAGAAGACAAATGCTTATGAGTACACTGGGCAGACTCAGATGTTCCCAGAGTCTTTTGAGAAGATGATGACTGCTGGAGAGAATGTTGAGTACATCGTGACTGGCACAGAGTTGCCTGTGCAGATATGCAAAGTTTGGTAGACAGAAAATGTGCTGGATCACTGCAGATTTCTAAAGAAGATTCCTGAGATCCATGATCATATAGTGAATGTCCTGTAGGCTCTGAGGGACATGGCAAATGGCCTGTAGTCCCTTGGAAAGAAGGTGAGGTATCCTGAGATTCTACCTTGTGTGATGAGTACCCTAGCTCTTTTTGGATAGATGTCGAATTCTCTGGAAACTCTGGGATAGATGGGAAAGAACCCACAGTTTCTTGGACAACGATAGAATGTTCTAGAGGCCATTTTTTACATCCCACAGTTGGGAGAGTCACTGTTGTCACTTGGGGAGGTTTCTGAGCACATCTTGCAGATGAAGAAGGTTTCACACTCCCTTTGGAAGATAACAATGGTTTTTTAGTTCTGGTACTAGAAGAAGATCCTTGTTTAGATGGCAAATTCTCTAGAGTCCTAGTTTCAGATTTGGGCAGTTACCTAGCCCCTCTCGGAGACAGAGAATGTTTTTCTGCATAGCCCCTTGATTAGATGGTAATATTGTTTCTCTTCTATGTGCATGTCAAGTAGATCCTAACGCCCCTGTATTACATGGTGAATGGCCTCCAGTCCCCTGTGCTGATATAGATTGTCTCAGATTGTTGTTTTCTAGTTGGTATTCTGTCCCTTCCCCTTGTTCAGATATCAAAGGCTCTAGGGTCCCTTGTGCAGAAGGATTTTTAGATGCTTTAAAAGAAGTGGAAATATTCAGAGATGTTTGGGCTAATGACACACATTCTAGACAATTTTTTTTAGATGTGGACTTTCCCTTAGACCCTTGGAACTTTAGAAAAGATTCTGGAGTTTTGAACTCTATTTTGCAAAGTGACAAATCACTTTGAGCATGGGAAACATGTTCTGGAGCGCTTGGGAGAGATGAAGAAATTCCCTGAAGCCCTGGAGCAGATGGTGAACATACTAGAGCTTTTGGGGTAGACAGAGAAGGCCCCTGTGCCTTTTGGGAAGATATGGATTGTCCAGCATGTCCTTGGGTAGAGTGGCAACTTACCAGAGTCCCTTGGTTATTTGTGGAACATTCCAAGGCCTTTGGGAGAGACATAGATGGTGTGGAACTCACCTGAGGAGTAGTGTAGCTTTTGAAGTTTCTTTGGCAACAGGGGATGATGCAAGCACCTGTTTTGCAGAAGGGGGAAGGTCAAAACTGTCTTCATCAGATGGGAAACTTCTGAAGCCTCCTTTGTCAGAAAGATCAACTCTTAACCTGTTTTTCCTAGAAACTGGATGCCTGGGTACCACTTTTTTAGAGAGAGAACGTCTACTAGTTCCCCCAAGAGAAGGCACATACAAGGAACACTCTTGGGTAGGTGGAATTAATTGTAGAGCTCCCTGATCAGATATAGTACATCCTAAGGCCTCTTGCTGAGATGAAGAAGGTCTTAATGTGCCCTGTGTACCTGTGCAAGTCTTTACTGTGGCTTCAGCATGAGGGGAATGTACTAGAGCTACCTGTGTAGATGTGGCCTCTCCTAGAGCACCAAGGACATCTGTGAGAGGTCTAAGAGCCTCATGGGCAAGTTGAGAAGTTTCTAGACCCCCTCCTTGTGTACATGTGGAAGTTCGATGGGAACATTTTTCAACTGAAGAAGGGGATAACAACTTTTGCATAGAAACATCAGGCTTCATGGCCATTTTGATGGGCAAAACCGAGTCCAAGGCCCCTTTGGAAGATAAGGTAGAATCCAGAGCCTTGAAAGTATTTGGAATATGTTCTGGAGACACTTGTGGGCATGGAGAAGGACCAACAGCCCTTTGTGCAGTTGAGGAAGAGTCTATAGCACCTTGTGTAGTTGGAGAAAATGGCTGATACTCTTGAAGATATGGGGAAGTTCCCATAGTATCCTGTGAAGTTTGGGGAGATCCCATGGATTCTAGTACATAGGTGGAATCCAAAGAATTCCCTTTTTTAAATGTACAGGTTGCTACAGACTCTTGTGTATGCACATCACGTCCCATAGCCCCTCGTACACATGGGATTGGATCCAGAACTTTCTGTACAGGTAGAATATGTCCTAGAACAACTTTTGTAGATGTGCCACATCCATAAGCCATTTCTAAAGATGGGGCTGTGGCTAGAACTCCTTTTGTAGATGTATTCTGTCCCACAGTCCCTTCCTGAGTTAGGTTAGTACTTGTAGAAATTTGTACAGATTTGGAAAATTCTAGCATATCTGATGTGTTAGTAGAAATTTTTAGAGCCTCTCTTACTGATACAGAATGATCTAGATTCCCAAGGGGAGGCAGGGAAGGTTGTATCGTCTCAGTACACTGTACAAGTATGGAGCTTGCATGGCCTACTGGCAGTGTTTTGGTACAACCTTGACTCTTCTGGTCATGATGACAAGTCAGGAGGGCCCTTTTGGATGTTAGGGGATATATGAATAATTCTCTGTCAGATATGGACTTTTTGAAGACCAGCTCTTCAGAAGGAGTATCTTTCAGTGTCCTTTAGCTGGAGTGAATATTTTCAGGATCCCTTTTCATAGAAGGAGAATATGTTAGTCTCCTTTTATATGGGAGAGCATATATGAAAACATGTCTTTGACCATCTGCTGTAGAGGGGGACAATCCTAGTGCACTCCTGACACATTGGGATGGTCTCACAACCCCTGGTGAAGATGGTGAAGGTTTTAGATGACTTCGTGTGTATGCTGAAGGCACAAGAGTCCCTTGGGTGGACTCAGGAGTTCCTACCACATCTTGTGTCTGTGTGGAACTCTCAAGAACTCCTTCTGAAAATGACAAAGGTCCTTGAGCTCCTGGTGTAAGTGTATGAAGTTTTGTCTCCACCTGGGCAGGTGTGAATGTTTAGCGGCTCACTTGGGGAACTGCAATTGTATTTAGTCCCCTTTGGACTGTAAAAGATGACCTAAGCCCATTTTTTAATGGTGGGGGACTTTGAAAGTCCTCCTGGCTTATTGGGGAAGTTCTGAAATTCCCTTGGTCACCAGGGTCAGGTCTCAAGCTTGCTTTAATAGAAGCAGATTGCTTAGGGCACATTGGGGAAAAGGGGGAACATTTTTGGTTGTCTTTGTGATAGGACATATCTCTCTGCCCTGCTTTGGCAGCTGTCAAACATGTTAAACTCTTCTGAGAAGAAGTGGAAGGACTTGCTCCATTTGTGAAAAATGAGAAAGCACTGATCTTACTATTGAGAGAAGAAGGTTTGCATCTGTCTTTTTCTGATGGGTCCTGTTGTAGGTCCATTTGACCAGAGGGGTCTTGTCCAACATGCTTTGGAGGACAATTGAAAAGTTTGGAGACTTGTAGGGTAGGGGACAAACATTTGAACCTCTTTCTGGAAGAGGAGACATGTATGATTATCCTTTCAGCACAAGTGGGAAGTCTTTCAGATGCCTGGGCAGATGTGGAATGTCCCACAGACCCTTGAAAACATTTGGTTGCTTCCAGAACTCCTTGGTGGGATACAGACCATCCATGAGCATCTTGTGGAGAAGGGGAAGGTCCCAGAACTCCTTGGCTAGATAGGGAAGGGTGTAGGGAACCTTGAATGCGTGCAGAAATTACCTGTTCACGTTGGCCTGCAGAAGACTCAGCAGAAGATGACCCAAGGACAGCAAAAGAATCAGAGGAAGATGACCCAGGCACAGCAGAAATGTCAGGGGAAGATGCTCCAGGCACAGCAGAAGAATCAGCAAAAGATGGCCTAGACACAGCAGAAGAATCAGCAGAAGATGGCCTAGGCACAGCAGAAGAATCAGCAGAAGATGGCCCAGGCAGAGCAGAAGAAGCAGCAGAAGATGTGCCAGGCACAGCAGAGAAGTCAGCAGAAGATGGCCCAGGCACAGCCAAAGAATCAGCAAAAGATGGCCCAGGCACAGCAGGAAGGTCAGCAAAAGATGTCTCAGGCACAGCAGAAGGGTCAGCAGAAGATGTCCCAGGCAGAGCAGAAGAGTCCGAAGATGTGCCAGGCAGAGCCGAAGAGTCAGCAGAAGATGTCCCGGCAACAGTGTGATCTTCTTTGAACTTTGAACTGGCATCTTCAGTACTGTGTTTTATAGATGTTGCAGGTACGCTGCGACCCAACTGGTCAAAGTGCATAGGTTCTTCAAACCCAGTAGACACTGCCTGGCTTTTCTTCACCTTCCCAGGTATGGGCACAGAAGATGACGCCACTCTTTTTCTGGTGACAGGCTGTAAAACAGATGGTCTGATGTCCCTAGTCAGTGTTTTACTCATGCCCTCAGGAACCCTCAGAGGCAGTGGAGCTGTCAATGTCCTCTTCTCTTTCAGATCCCTCAGAGGGTCCAGGGTACTCTTATTGACTGAAGCCTTTATAAGAGCTTTGAGTTCTTGTAGCTTTTCTGTAACCTTAGTGTCCAGTTCTTTAAATCTCTGGTCTTCATAGGGCTTTGTGCACCTGAACTTGTGCCTAGTCGGTCTAATGAGCCCCGGAGGTGCAAAGTCCCTCAGGTCTCTGCTGATCAAGTGCTTCTCCCATTGGGGAATACTGAAGGGGTTCCCTGCAAGTGCCTACCCACTTTGGGTAGGGTGTGAATATTCGGATGGGGGACACTGAAGGGAGTCCCAGGCCATGGAGGCTGGGAAAGCTAATGTCTAAGGTCAGAGGGTAAAGTCCGTGGTGAGGCTTGCTGGCCTCTCTCCACACGTGTGGCCATTTTGAGTCATTAAGGAAATTGAAAGAAGAAATGGTAGAGTGTTTATTACCCCTTGAAGGGGCAGTGAATGTACTTGCCAATGGTGATTCACAGAAAGTAGCAGTTAAGCAGGATGTATCATTTGAGAGCGACTTTCTCTCCCAAGACCTGTGGATGTGTAAAGGAGGCGAGGGACACTGAACTAGAGTGACCGTTGTTCTCGAGAATCAAGCAAAGTTCCACAGCGGTGGTCCTCGGGCCTGCACGGGCCTGTCTCGAGCTGCCTCACCTGGCAGTTCTGCTTGCAGTAGCAGGGCAATCATCCAAGCGTTCTGAACGAGGAGGGACACTGAGGACCGTCTTCCTTAGAGTCCAGAGTGCTACCTGGTCTGGTGCCCACTGCCAGGGGCCATGACAAGGAGCATCATGATTGGAAAGGGCAAGGGGTGCTTAGGAGGCTGTGCTCTTGCACCAGGATAGACCTTCTAACAGTAGGCCATCAGGGTTGCAGTGATGTGTGTTGGAGCCTCATCACTGAATGGGAAAGGCTGATCCAGAGCCTTGCTCCTCAGAGACTGTGGGGGCTAGACAGCCACTTGCATATTGTGCTACGGAAAGAACAAGGATAGAATTTGAATAGAGTGTAGAAGGCATGGAATGATATTACTGATACTATTCTGTATTTGAAAGATACATATGTACATACATACATACAAACATATGTGGTGGTATGTTAAACACCTGAATAGTGACATAAAAATGTATGTATATGAATTTTCTGCTGAAGGCTTTTAAGCACAGGATCACATTTTCTGTAAATAGGGATTATTTGACTTCCTTCTCTCTTATTTTAATCTCTTATATGTGGTTGTTAACTAGTATAGCACTGTGAAAATCACTACATAGGTTTCCAAACATATTCTTGTTTTATGGCCTAGCTCTTACACTCCTGGACAAATACTCAAAAGACCCTAAGTCCTACTACTGACATTGTTGCAATGTATGTTTATTGCTGCAATATTCTCACTAACAAAGAAAATAAACCATTTCTTTCCATTATGAGTTTAATAGAAAAAATGGAATACACACACACACACACATATGTATATACACACACACACACACACACACACACACACACACACACATATATATATATATATATATATATATATCATATCATATATATTCATACATACATATGTGATGATATTTTAGTGAACTGAAAAGGTAGCCGAAATCATGGCATTTGGAGACAAATGGATGAAAGGAGAAATTGTTATGTTATGTGAAGTAACACAGATTTAGAAAGAGGGAATTGACATAGGTTTTCTTTCATGTGGGTTTGAGGTAAAATTTATATCTTTTATGAATGTGTGTGGGTGAGTGGGGATAGTTCATTAAACTAGAAAATGAAGCATAAGAGAAGAAAAGAAATCTTGGTGAGAAAAATAGAAAAGCATGATAGAATAAATACCATATAAAAACATAATGTGTGTGTAGTAATTAATGCTGTGATAAACAACCTTTACCAAGGCAACTGATAGAAGAACAGATTTTTTTGGCTTATAATTCCAGAGGGATAAGATTTCATCATGATGTCACAACTCAGCCTGGGGACAGATCTGGTGTCCCAGCACTCTTCCCACATCCAGATACAGCTTGACTCTCAGGAGGTCTGTCATAATCAGGCTCACAGATGAGACACTCCCTGTCCCAATAACTGGCCTACTTGGGACTTCCAGGGACCCAGTGGAGACAGACACTATCTGCCTTGCCCTGCTAAAGGTATGTCTTCCTTCTGGCCCACAACTTGGCCTGGGGCAGAGCCAGTGCTCCAGACCACCTCCCACACCCAGAGACAGCTAGCGTCCCAGGAGCTCTGTCACAATCAGGCACACAGGGTCACAAGAAGGACAGGACCCAGTCAGAGACAATAAGGCCAGTTAAAACCTGACATAACCAGATGGTGAGGGGCAAGCCCAAGAACATAAGCAAAAGAAGCCAATGCCTCTTGGTACCATTACAATCCAGTTCTCCAACCACAGCATGCCCTGGATTCTGTTAACACACCTGAAAAGCAAGACTCAAACCTAAAATGCCTTTTCATTAGGATGATAGTGGACTTTAAGGAGCATATAAATTACCCCTTTAAAAAAACCACAGAAGAACACTGGTAAACCAGTAGAAGCCCTTAAATAGGAAACACATTAATTCTCTAAAGAAACACAGGCCAATCACAATCAAATCGGTGAAGGAATTGAATAAATTGTTCCATGACCTAAAAATGAAAATAGAAACACTAAAGAAAACACAAAGGAGACATCCCTGGAAATGGAAAATCTGGAAAACTGATCTGGAGTCATAGACACAAGCATCACCAGTAGAATACAAGAGATACAAGACAGAATCTCAGGTGCAGAAGATACCATAGAAGATATTGATGCAACAGTCAAAGAAAATCCAAAGCTCAAAAGGTTCCTAACGCAAAACATCTAGGAAATTTAGGACACAGTGAAAAGTCAAAACCTAACAATAATATGAATGGAAGAGAAACAAGAATCCCAATGCAAAGTGCCAGGAAATTGTACTCTTCCCCCCATGAGCAGGACTGAGAGACCTTGGTTGCCACAGGAAGGTTAAATGTCGGGATCTAGGTGGAGTTACCCACCTTGGCTGCCCGGAACACAGCAGAACTGCCGCTGGGCTTGCCTTGAGACATCTCCGGCCATGACCTGGAAAGGACTATGGATTATCCCACCCATCTGAAACCAGGAGTGGTTGTGGGTTGGGTCTTATCCTTTAAATTGAGAGCTGAACATTAAAGCTTGTGGCCTTGATCAGAGAACTTTGTCTTGGCCTCATCTCTTCTCGCCCTCCTTCCCCTTTCATTCCCAGCCCCACTTTCAGGTGAACCCAGTTGACTTGTGGCCGCAGGCGGCTACAGGAAATATCTTCAACAAAATTATAGAATAAAACTTCCCTAATCCAAAAGAAGAGATAGTAAAAATATGCAAGCAGCCTAAAGAAAACCAAATAAAATTGGCCAGAAAATAATTTCCTCCAGTCACATAATAATCAAAACAATAAATGCACAGGCTAGAATAAGAATATTAAAATTGGTTAGGGAAAAATGTCAAGTAACGTTATGAAGGCCGAGCTAGCAACATTATACCAGACTACTCAGCAGAGAATGTGAAGCCAGAAGATCCTGGACAGATGTCATGAAGACCCTAAAAGAACACAAATGCCAGCCCAGGCTACTATATCCAGCAAAACTCTCCATCACCATAGACGGAGAAACCAAGATATTCTACAATAGAGCAAATTCCAACAATATATTTCCAGTAATCCAGCCCTACAGATGCTAATAGAAGGAAAACTCCAACACAAAGAGGGAAACTACACACATGAAACACAAGAACTTAATCACCTCAATACAAACTTATATATTCTTTAATGGAACAGTCTGAACATTGTACTCTCAATCTACAGTTCCTTACAGCATAGGATGTCCATATTATTTGTAGAAACTTTAAGATACCCAGCAGCAATTGCATTATTTGTTCATGGCTTGGATAGCTATGCCAAGCTAGACTACCTCTTCAGTTTTGGGTTCTGCTACACAGATCTGTGTGTGAATGAAACCACACCATTATGGGTAAATAGAATGAAGGCTATTCCTGATTTCCTGGACCAGCTTTTATTCTTGAACTTCTAACCAGAGAGGACAGCCTTGGTGAAATGTGGAATATTCCAAGGGCACTTCCACTCATGCGGAAAGTATGAAAACACTTCCTCTTGGGTTAGAAGGGGTAGAACTGATGTCTTTTTTTTTAGCAGAAATGGAAAGTCTCTTGTTCCAGACAATAGAGGGGTAGTGTCAGGCAGAGTAGGGCAAACATCAAGGAGCAAATCCTCTGGAACAAAATGCTAAACCTTTCAGATAATTTGTTCAAAGGAAAAATACTAAAGAATTCCTTCTGACCAGGCGTATCCGCAATACCACTCAGTGTCCATTCATCCACAGAGTCTAGAGTAGACATATGTTTGGAAACTCCATTGCAGGCTGACAGCAATATTGGAGTACATCTACCAGTCTGGTAGTCATTATTTCTGTAATCTCAATTTTATCATCAGCTACATAGGGGTTGGTATGAAGGGTAGATTTTCCTATGTCTGATTACCAGCATAAAGACACATAACATGAGTTCTGGGCTCTGGAACCATGAATCAGTGTGGTATGAGGTCCTTTGTGTCATAAGGATGTTTTTCTAGGCACCCAGGTTAAAAGTGGAAGGTTTAAGTCTCTCTTGTTTAGAGTAGCATAGGTCTGTTTTGCCCCAATGCATAAGGGAATGAGTTGAGCATGCATGAAATAATGCTGCAAGGTATGAGGTAATAATATTCCAAAGAGTATATATAATGCTACCTTGGGAATAAATGAAATATGTGTTCCATTTGGTCAAAGAATGTGGTCAAATGAAGCCTTTTACATGTGTGTAACCTCTAAGGCTACATTGATTTTTTTTAATATTCCTCTCATATAATGCATGCTATAGAGCAGCCACCCCAACTTCCTTGTCTTAGTCATTCCCTCCCCTCCATTCTCCCCCTGATCCACTGCTCCTCTGTTTCCCTTCAAAAAAGAGCAGGCCTCCCAGGGACATCAACTGAACATGGCATAAAAAATAGAGCAAGACTAGACACAAACCAACCTATCAATGCTGGATGAGGCAATCCAGTAGGAGGAAAATGGTCCCACAAACAGACAAAAGAGTCAGAGACATCCCCACCCCCACTGTGAGGAGTCCAACAATAAGCCCAAATTAAACAACCGCAGCACATATGCAAAGAGCCTACTGAAGACCCACAGGGGATCCGTGGTTCCATCTTGAACACCTATGAACCTTGATAGTTGATTCTGTGGGCTGTCCTCTTCTGGTGTCCTTGACCCTCTGGTTCCTACACCCTTCTTCCTCATCTTCCACTTGATTCCCTCAGCACCACTAAATGCTTGGCTCTGGATCTCTGAATATTCTCCCATCAGCTGCTATAGAAAGTCGCTCTAAGAATTAGGCAAGGCAGTGTTCTATGAGTACAGCCAAATATCAAAAATTATTTCATTGACTTTTTTTTTTTTTTTTGCCAAAGTCCTGTTTGGTTCTAACCTAGGTCTTTACGCCATCACAATTCTGGATCTTGACCATCTAAGCTACCATTGCCTTCTCAGTACGAACTGTAAATAACAATGTACCTGCCCAGTGAATCCATTGGAAAGTGCTCTTTCAGGGCATGAAAAACTACCGCACCATTTGCCAGAGTTCATTTGTAGCTTTTCTGTAACTTAGCATCCGGTCTTGGAATCTCTGGTCTTTATAGGGCTTTGGGCACCTAAACTTGTGCCTAGTCGGTCTAATGAGCCCCGGAGGTACAAAGACCCTCGGGTCTTTGCTGGTCAGGTGCTTCCCCCACTGGGGGACACTGAAGGGGGTCCCAGGCAGTAGAGGTTCGGTAACCCCGGTCTATGGTCAGACGGTAAAGTCTGTGCTGAATCTTGCTGGCCCCTTTCCACACGTCTGGCCATTTTGAGTCATCAAGGAAATTGAAAGGAGTAATGAGGAATAGGTTACTCTCACTTGAAGGGGGAGCGAATGTACTTGCCTGTGGTGACTCACGGAAAGAAGCAGTTAAGCAGGACCATTTGAGAGCGACTTTCTCTCCCGAGAACTGTGGACATGTCCGGGAGGCGAGGGACACTGAACTAGAGTGACCGTTGTTCTCGAGAATCAAGCAAAGTTCCAACGCAGCTGTCCTCGGGCCTGCACGGGCCTGTCTCGAGCTGCCTCACCTGGCAGTTCTGCTTGCAGTAGCAGGGCAATCATCCAAGCGTTCTGAATGAGGAGGGACACTGAGGACCGTCTTTGTTAGAGTCCAGAGTGCTACCTGGTCTGGTGCCCACTGCCAGGGGCCATGACAAGGAGCATCATGATTGGAAAGGACAAGGGGTGCTTAGGAGGCTGTGCTCTTGCACCAGGATAGACCTTCTAACCGGAGGCCATCAGTGTTGCAGTGATATGTGTTGGAGCCTCGTCACTGAATGGGAAAGGCTGATCCAGAGCCTTGCTCCTCAGAGACTGTGAGGGCTAGACAGTCACTTGCATTTTGTGCTACGGAAAGAACAAGGATAGAATTTGAATAGAGTGTAGAAGGCATGGAATGATATTATTCTCTATTTTAAAGATGATCTATTCTAGATATATTTATGACAACTCTGAGTCTTTCTGGATGTTGAAAGACATCTCTAAATGACTAAATAATACTGCAATATTACCATTGTGCAAGTAATATGCTATTATAGGTATTGTTTTTGGAGAATAAGGGCAAAACAATAGTCTCCTTATAGTACAGATGCCAATTGTATTTCAAATACTTCATCTGTCTTTGACTAAGTGCATAGATGCAGAATGCAGATGCAGTTGGACTCCTGAATGTAGCAACTATGGGTTAAACATTTGCTTTGTCTTTCACAGTTTACATGTTGAGTTCCTATAATATTTACATATTTGGATGACTTTTGATGGTCATCTAATTCTCCTGAAGACACAATAGACTAATGACTCACATTAGTGGCTCTGCTTGGGCCGTTTGCTTTCATTCCAGTGACACAGCTGGAGCATAGTTGCACAGAATGATTTTGAAAACCTTAGTGGAGTTGATTCTTTGAAAGGTCATGTTTGTATAGCAGTTGATACAGTGAAAAATTGTAAAATTGAGGATATCTATGAAGATACCATTTTACTGACAAAGAAAATTGATTTGGTTGTTACACATCTTGCCAGTGCATATGAGCAGTTTTTGATCTTGCTGGTTGAAAAACATTGTTTGTTTGTTTGTTTGTTTGTTTGTCTGTGTGCTTTATTAGATTTCTGTGAATGATTTATGTTTCCATTTGGCTACACAGCCTATAAGCCTGCCATCATGCAGAAGCACAGGGGCACTTTCCTATCATCTATTGTTTTCTCTGTGCCATTCCCTTAGAGCTTTGCTACATTCTTTCTCCTTGGAATTTCCAAATGCTTCATCACCCACTTTCTTTGTTTAATCCCAATATATCCTGATAATTTCAATTTTAAAGGCATCTGCTGCCGGGAAATCCACTCTTTTCCTACAATCTGGGGTAAATTCTGTTCTTGACAAATTCTGTATTCGCTGTGCTTATCCCCACACTAGTACATATCATAACTCTTGTCTTGCTTCTCTGAATTTGCTGTTGCCCTTTTACAGTCTTTGAAGAGACTGATTTTATGTACCAGAATAATCCTGCTAGGCATGAAGAGCTTGCTACAGGGTAAAATGGACATGAAATTATAGGCATCAATTCAAATAATATACACTTTTTGAGAATTAACTTGGCAATTCTAATGTCTGTACAAAATGGGTTTCTCAGTTTAAGTTACAGTGACTATGTTTAGTTCACATAATCTACCAAGGTAATCTGAGTAGTGGTCTATATGTACATGAATGACTGCTTTAAACATGGCAATAGTTAAAAGAAATTTCAATTTTTCACTTTGAAATTAAATGTCTGAAGATGATTACTTGATTTATGATTGGCTAAGATTTCTGTGAATTATTTTACATACTTGTGAATGTTTCCTAATTCATATCATTATTAATAATAACATTATAAAGTTCTTCCAATAAAATAACTTTTGCAGAGTAAATTTAAAAATGAAGATAACTGAATAGTATATTTTATAGCATTGATAACTCAGTAATTAATGTTCTTTTCTCAGACTTTTAAAAGTTATTCATTTTCTTTGTCAGAATACAAAGAAATAAGTTTCATTACAGCACTTTCATGCATATGCTTTTATTCATATACATATTAATATACATGAGCTTTTATTGATTGTATTGAACATGTGTAATGGAATTGTCCATTGTTGTCTAGATAATTACCAAGCTTATTCCTTTCCATGAACAAACAACTGGATGCATTGGAAAGACAGAAGCCTTTTTGAAATCCAAATTAGTGACTTTATATATTCGGAATGGGAGAAGCTTGAGACTGGAAGTCAGTTGAACTAATGCTGGTTTGGATATTTAATAGGCCCCTGGTGTCCTTTCCTTTCCAGTATTTGACCTGTCTAAATGATCCCCAAAGTGTTTTGCTACTATATTTCTTGGCAGAGTCTTCTGAGCACAAAAAGTCATCATCTCAGGGATCCTGCCTTAGTTTTTCCTTAATGCTTGTCATCTTGTAACTCCTCCTCATGTATGTTTCTCTCTCTCTCTCTCTCTCTCTCTCTCTCTCTCTCTCTCTCTCTCTCTCTTTTTCTCTCTCTCTGGCTCTGTGTGTGTGTGTGTGTGTGTGTGTGTGTGTGTGTGTGTGTGTGTGTGTGTGTGTGCGTGCACATATCTCAGGCTAGGTGAGATTGAGTGGAAGTGGATGTTAATGGCTTGTATGTGTAATGTGTTTTCATGTATGTAGGGGCACATATGTATGGGTATATGTGCATATGTGTGCATGTGCCTGTAGAGATCACATGTTAATGTTAATGTTGGGTGTGTTTGATGAGTCACCCACAAACCACTAGCCAGCTTGTCCCTGGGATTCCCAGTCTTCAACTGTCCAGAGTATAGGTGAGCAGCCACACTCACTCACCACTGAGTACTGGAGATCTGAATTTTTGTCCTCACATTTTTGTGGCAAGTGCTTTAACCACTCAACTAACTAACCACCTCTATTATTTTTTGAAAAATATTATTAACAATTGACATTTATGTCCTTTATTTTCTTTCTTAAAAAGTTTGTTGATGGCATACATAAAAGCTGTTGACTTTTCAATGTTGATTTTGGATCATTCCACTTTGCTGAAAATGTACATATGTGAGTTTTCTGCTGAAGGATTGTAAGCACAGGATCACATTTTCTGAGAATAGGGATCATTTGACTACTTCCTCTCTTATTTGTATCCCTGGGGGTATGTAAACTAGTTTAGCACTGTGTAAATCACTACATAGGTTTTCAAACATAGACTTATTATATGGCCTAGCAGTCACACTCCTGGACAAATACTCAAAAGACCTTAACACCTACTACTGACATACATGCAATGCATGTTTATTGCTTCAGTATTCACACTACCAAAGAAATGGAACCATTTCTTTCCATTATGAGCTTAATAGAAAAAAATGTTATATATATATATATATGTAATGGTATTTTAGTCAACTGAAAAGGTAGCTGAAATCATGGCATTTGGAGACAATTGGATGGAACGCGAGATTGTTATGTTAGGAGAAGTTACACAGATTTAGAAAGAGGGAATTAATAGATTTTCTCTCATGTGGGTTTGAGGTAATTTTTATATGATTTTATGCATGTGTGTGGTTGAGTGAGGGTAGTACATTAAACTAGAAAATGAAGCATAAGAGAAGAAGAGAAATCTTGATGAGAAAAATAGAACAGCATGATAGAATAAATATCATATAAAAACATAATTGGGTGTTTAGTAATTACTGTATTATTGTTGTGATAAACAACCTTTACCAAGGCAACTGATAGAAGAACAGATCTTTGGCTTATAATTCCAGAGGGATAAGATTTCATCATGATGTCACAACTCAGCCTGGGGGCAGAGCTGGTGACCCAGCACTCCTTCCACATCCAGATACAGCTTGACTCTCAGGAGGTCTGTCATAACCAGGCTCACAGATGAGACATCCCCTGCCCCAATAACTGGCCTACCTTGGGACTTCCAGGGACCCAGTGGAAACAGGCCCTATCTGCCCTGCACTGCCCTGCTAAAGGACATGTCTTCCTTCTGGACCACAACTTGG